>NC_136861.1:28804401-29067017 GCF_951799975.1 Gobius niger | reverse complement strand
TATATTAAAAGTATGAAAGTACAATTTCTTCAAAAAGTTACTTGAGTAAATGTAGCTGATGCATCCATTCACATTTTAATCCAATTCTGATTACGACTTCATCTGGTAAGCTTTGATCATGATTCTATTTCAGTGAAGTGGCGATTTAAGAAAAGCTGGGAGAAATAAAGGTTTACTTTCATTTTTTGTTTGCGCCATATGCCTCATTCATGCATGTGAACGCTCGCTCAATTGGGGAAAAGAACTGGGGAACTCGGATCAAAACAAACTTCTTGACTTCATTAATTCATGTTCATTTATCGTCTGATGTGAGCTTTTGGGTTAAACACTTCTACTTTCTTGAGTTTAGTGTGAGCAGTCAACCAATAAAGCAACATCCAGCTTTTGAGACTCTTAACACCAAATTTAGATTGTTAGCTCACTTAAAATGCTAATCAGAGATACAAGACCGTTTTTATTTGTTGACAAAAAAAAATCCCCACTTTCCGACAAAAATGTAAGGGAATAGCATCACATCTTGGGGAAAACTAGCTCCCTAGTTCACATGAATGCAGCAATACATGCATTTCCAAGGACATCACGCATAGTTCCTGCTGCCATGTTGAATACCGAAGTAGAATTATGCAGTACAACATGTAACAATATCTCTACTCAGGATGAAAATGAAAGACTACTGATTGACAGTGGCATTTTATGTACTCGTAGTCATTGCTCAAGAAGATAACAGTGAAAACACGGCCCAAGAGACACACGTTTATGTGATATAAGATAAGATGATACTTTATTGATCTCACAGATGGAGAAATTGCATATAACCAACAATGTGGCACAGACGTAGCTGCTCTGTCTGTTGAGCTACAGCAGGATTTACTAAAGATCTACTTCACTCCTCAGACTACATTAACACATCAAAGATGAAACAGAAAACCTTTCTCTGGGATTTTTACAGTTTGTCATGTCAACAGAGTCTCAGTCTGAGTCAGTGCTCAAGATGTTAGCATGCTACCGGTTAGCAACTGTCATCAATCGTCAATGGCTTCAACATGATAAACACATGTGTGGCTCACATCTATGCACACTGAGGAAATATTACTGTAACAGCTCAGCTCTGACCTCTGTCTCATGTTGCATCAAAGGCTAGATGTTTGGGATGTGGTTTAGGGCTTTCGCTTGGAGAGGTCAGACCTGAGCTGTTGCTAGAAGCTAGATGCTAACCGGTAGCATGCTAGCGTCTTGAGCAGCTTAAACACTGACTCACTGGTTTCTTCACATAAACGTGCATCTCTAGGGCCGTGTTTTAACTGTTACCTTCTTGGGCAATGATTACGAGTACATAAAAATGCCGCTGTCAATCAGTTGTCTTTCATTTTCATCCGGAGTAGAGATATTGTTGCATGTTGTAGTACTGCATAATTCTATTTCGGTATTCAAAATGGCCGCCATAACAACAAAAGTCACATGACTGAAAGGCATGTATAGATAAAGGGATAGTTCTGTAGAATTCTGTCTTACTCATTTCTCATGGGTACAACATGGTTGGCACCGCAACAGTTTAAGAATGTTTACCTCTACGTATGTCACTTCCTGCTAACGTCCAACAAGGAAGTGAAATAATAAACGTCCCAAAAAATGTCAAACTGGGGAAAAGTAGGTCATAATTTGCACAATATTGTAAGTATAATTGTGTAAACTATGTTTTAGTTTTAATTTTGTATCATATCATATGCACTTTAATATTTGAAATGAAAATTGGCCACAGATTAAAAGCAGTCCTTTCCATTTCTTCATGCCCCATACAGTATATGTGATTCAGATATAATAATTTCAAAGAAATTCAGATATAATTGTGGAATCTGTGAGGCTCTTCAATCTTTAATCCATCCATCTTCTAGTCCGTATTTTTCACCAGTTCTATCTGCACTGAAGTATCATATCATCATAAGTGGCCATTTTAAGAATTGGTATCGCTGCACTCCTAATTTTGCTCCCGCCACCCCCTGCTTCTTTCATTGTCTTTCTGAAATCTTCCCTGATTGTGCTCCTTCCCTCTCCTTCTCATCTGCATCTAATCTTCAAAGTCTATCTTCCTGCGCTCTTTCTTCTCCCCACCGCTCCCCTTTCACCATTTGAAGATTGAAACCCGAGATTTCTCTACCCTCCCGTCAAAAAAAAAAAAAAAACAGTGTCGAAACGAATCGGCAACACCATTCACCCTTGCATCCCTGCATACTGCATGCACCTAACAAGCTTCTCGCACAGCGCCTCCTCTTTCGTGTTCGCTTTAATGCCGCTGCTTTTCTTCTATCTTTCCCCATGCATCCAACCATCTCCGTAGGCTCTTCGCTGCGTTCCCTCGCCCGTTTTTTTTTTTCTTTCAGCGGTAGCATCTCAAACTTCCATTAGAAAACCCTACAAGCCAGCGCCGCACCATGTTGGGGGCAGTGAGCTGTGCTAAAAGACAGGGAACGCAGCAATGCAGCCAGTGAGCGCCATGAATTAAGTACCCCTCCAACAAGCCTCTCTTCGTCCATGTTCCGCTCGCCTCTTTCTCCCTTACCATGGAAAGCCCCGTGGAGCATGAAACGCAACCTTAATTGTTCTGAAGTAGCCTAGCGAGCGCAAAGGGAATGGGTGGATGGAGAAGAGGAGATGATTCGGAGGAGCAAGGAGCAATGGCGGGGGGCTTTCAAGAAAATGGCATTATTGATGTTGCGCTGGTCGTTCCGTGTGAACGGGGCTTTTTGTTTGCCGGAGCCGTAGCGTTGGGGCGCCGCGTTCGCCGTGTGCCGTTGACATGAAAGACGACTTAAGAGGGCTTGTCGTGTCGGGAGAGGAGTGCTCGCATGTCGGTCTGAAAAGCGAGAACTTCAAAGGCATGTCGAGAAAGCTCTTATCGCGCGCCTGTGTAGAAGTGTACTATGAAGATTAAACAAACATCCATACTGGCAGGTCTCTTGTCAGGGTGCAGGGAGGAACTTTTTAGGATGTATAGACATGTTTTAGTAAAGTTGCACCGTTTCAGACGGCATTCTCGGAGATGGTGCTGAATTGTTTATGCTTTGTCATAAACTGTACATTTTGGGATTGTCTAAAATGTAAAAAATGTGGCCTCCAGTCAATTGCATTCAAATCAAACTTCCCATGAAAACAATGCTCTATCCTGTTCCACTGTGGTCTGCTCGCTCGGCATTTTTGACATGTCCTTCAAGTGTTACCCGCTTCATTGCCTTTCGTCTTTTCTTTGGAGAACTCTCTTTTTCATTTCCAAGTCATTTGTTAACTCGCCTCAGATCTCTGGGCTGTTGTAACTAGCAAGGCGTTTCTGCAGAGCCCTTAAAGTGTCGTGTCGCATCATGTAAGCGGCGTCGCGCGACCCGCGCTTCGAGATCGCGAGGTTACGGCATTCAGCTGACTTCAGAAGATAGAGGCAAGGAGACAGTGCGAGGGACAGTGACTCAACAGCTTTCTCCTTGGAGTAAAACAGAACGCAGAGAATGAGGACAAATGAGTTGGTCAAAGATAGCGCACGCCGGGCCGCAGAGGGGGCGAAGAGCCTGAAAGGAAGGGCGCTTTAATTAAGCCGATAGCGTGTGGTTATTAACGATAAGGCGCTTTTTTTTGTGTGCCCATTTTCCATTAAGTCCCAGAAGCGTACTGTAATTGTAGGCAACTGTATGCAACCTCGGTAAAATGGACTGACCCTCGTATCTGTCCTTTTGGAGGCGGGAGGTGAAGAGGCAAGTATAAATAAAAAGCAGATTTCCATAGAGAGGAAACAGCGTGGGTTAGAGATTACGCTAGCCTTTATAAATATGTAAGGGGTAAAAAAAAAAAAAAAGAAAAGGTAAGCGCAGAGGGTTGTTCACTATTCGCATTGACAGAGCATCAAGACACATGATTAAGAGAGTGAGTTTGTGGAGCATTCGTGAATTGTCAATAATATAATATAAAAATATATATATAATATAATAATAATGTTAAAGAATGTGGCTGGTTGTGAGCGGAAAGGGGCAATACGTGAATGTATCAATTCAAAAATGGTGATTGGATCAAAAACAAAACAACTGTACTGCCTAGTATTTAAAGTGTATATGACAGCTTTATTGCTTTTGAAAATATTACTTATTTAGATGGGTAGCATCATTTGTAAGTAATAATTATAATAAATTGTTTTTTATTTATTTATTGAATTTATAACCTACTGACAGGAAGTGACACAGATAGAGGTAAAGTGCCATAGATACAGAGGGCATTGCGTCATAGAAGGGGCGTGGCCTCGGCAAGGGGGAAAGCAGAATCTTTTGGCCATTTTCAGGAAAAAATCTAAATTTATTTATCACATACGAATAAACTAAAGTCTAAATCGGGTCCATATGGATGTTTATTCACAGCAGATTGTTCAGTAGAAGCGAAAAAACGGCAGTCGAAGCTAGCATTAGCATTAGCACGATGCTAACTGCTAACTTTTTTTTAGTGGAAAACTATATTCATAATTCAGCATTTGTTGAAGTGTTTTTTGAATAATTAAAGAAAGTTTTGATTTTTCTCCAAATTGTTTTCCCCCTTAACTGTTTTCAAACATGACCATACATGGGCGATTCCAGAGATGGCGTCTGTATCAATAGCAGTTTGACTCATTTCCCATTGACAAAACATGATTGGCACGGCAACAGTGTAAAATGGTTTGCCTCTATCTATGTTGCTTCCTGTCAGTGTCCAATAAGGAAGTGAAACTATAAACGTTACCAAAATGGTCAAAAAATCTTAAGCAAAATCATAAATATAATTGTGTTAACTATGTTTTAGCTAAATTTGTGTCTTATGTGTCATTATGCACTTTAAAGTTGAAACGCATGCACTGTGCCTTCCAGCTCTGACAATTTGCTTAATGTCTCTCCCTTTCCCCCTTGACTATCCTGTCTTTTAAACCCCCAAATTATAAAAGATTTAGAAAAAAGATGAACAAAAAACATTTTATCAAAAAAAAAAAAACGGCTAGCATTACCAATGTTAGCAAAACATTAGCTAACGACATGCCTTGTGTGACTATTTCCCCACACAAACTGTATAAGGAGGAATTTTTGATTAAAAAAAAAATTAAATAAAAAAAGTAGGTGAATCCGACTGTTTTTGATGAGCTAGCTTTAGCCTAAAAATATAGCATACAATGTAAAGCTTTAGGCTACCTCGAACATATCGTGGGAGAGTTTTATATACCCACCATTCCTCTATACTCCCTTTTCGAAAACCTGGATGGGAGCCACTACCCCGCCTTTTTCATTAAATCGCCACCACTCTATCTTCACCCGGCGCCCCATCATTCTTCATTTAAGTTTGGCCCCCTCCGCCGTGTCTTCATTTTTATTGCCCTATCTCGCCCTTTGTGCCTCTGTCCACCTTGTCCGCCGTTTCCGTGGTCAATTTGGGGGGGGGGGACGGGGAGACATGTGGGGGTATGGGGGTGTAAAAATAGCCCCCGACAGAAAGAGCACGGGAGAAAAGGGAAAAAGGAAGATGGATTCGAGGTGGTGGACGGGGAAGAGGAGGGGGGGGCCAGTGTTTCAGGGTCAGCGTTGACAAATGGGTCTGCGGAGTTAGCGGGGGGCTCCGGGGAGCACCGGCAGTTAGGTCAGCGCTCCCCGAGGGCGATGGGGGAAATGGGGTTTTTAGTTGGAGAAACACCTGATAGGAGGAATACAGAGTAGAATCCTGGCAGCAGAGAGAATTAGCGGTTGAAGATGTTGTTTACTGATGCGGCTGTGGTCGTTTCCTCCGAAGCTGCCGCGAGAATTGGGTTTCAGATTTGCAGATGGTGAATAGGAAGCTGGGATTCCACATTCAATTACATGGCATCTGCCCAATTTCTTCTATTTTTATTCAACCATACAATACCCGCATTAAAAAAATTGTCCTATGTTAGTTAGTTGCTAGCAGTTGTTTTTACCCCCGGATGCTTGTGTTCCTACTGCAAGCTTCACTGAATCACAAACTTCCTGCTTCCTGTCAGCTTTTATATTCTCTCGTTTTAATCGTCATCAGAAAGAATATATATGATAGATTTGGTACATACTGGGTTCCTTTCCTTATTCACAGCAAGAAGGTTTGATTCCCAGACCATTTAGGTTTCTTCTGTGTAGGTCTTGAATGTTTTCTCTGGGTGGTCCGTTTGACCTGACCAATTCAAGTCATGGGTTTTTGCTGAACTTCTTTGCCCAAGATCTGGGAATGGTTCTGTAGGTGCTAAACTGCTGTTGCTTACTGCACCCTGACAGGTGGCAAATTTGTCAAATGCAAAGAGCCAATTTCCCAACTTGGACAACACCTTGAAACGGTTAACCATAACCACTCATTCCACAGGCAAAAACGATTGCAGGCTCATAAAGCAGAAATGACTTAAATGGTTAGAAATCCACCGGGTCTTTTCTTCACTGCAGATGTTTTTACTCAATTTGCTGCTAACACATTTGGCTTTCTTCTCTTTCTCCCACGGCCATCTCCAGGTAAAGAAGCATTTTGTCGGAGCTTAGGCAAGCCGTCCTTGAGAAGAGCGATCCTTTATTTCACTCCTTTTGCCGCAGTAAACCCACGCTCTCCCCGGCCGACCCTGGCTGCCATCGCTCAAATACCAAAGACTCTGAATGAAAAGACACTTTTTCATTTGATGGCACTCGTAATAATCAAAAATGACTGACTTTTCAATAGGGAAGGGAGTCACGGCAAGGCGAGTTTTAATGCGTTTGTGTTACTGTGAGCCTTCGCCCCGGTGCTTAGTATGCCTTTGTGTGTGTTCGAGATGAGCCCAACCTTGACAAGCAAGAGAGGGCATTGTTAGTGCATGCCCACTGAGAAATATACCTTGACAGAGAGGGGAGGGCGCGAGCCAAACGCAAACTTGACTTTGACAAACAATGTAAAAAGTGACTCAACTGCCCTTAAAAGACTCTTCCTCTTCCTGAATACATAAAAACCTCGAAAAACAATGCACTTTTTTCACTCAGCCCTCAACTCTGCCTGCTTATTTCAACTTGTAAACTTGTAAATGTTCTAGGTGTGCCAACATTGCATCCAATTGACTACCGTTCCTATAGGCCAACTCAAATTTAAATCCATGTCAGGTTTCATAGCTTCCACACACACAAATTGCCATCGTCAGACAAGGAAACATGGACTGTATTGAAGAAAATGACAGTTGCTAGCTATTGTGAGACATTCATTGACATTTGGTGGTGTTTTAGCTCTGAAATGAAACGGTACAGTAGGTGTGTCAAACCTACTTCTCGATGGTGCAGTAGGTGTGTCGAACCTACTTCTCGATTGTATAGTAGGTGTGTCGAGCCTACTTCTCGATCGTACAGTAGGTGTGTCGAACCTACTTCTCGATCGTACAGTAGGTGTGTCGAACCTACTTCTCGATGGTACAGTAGGTGTGTTGAACCTACTTCTCAATGGTACAGTAGATGTGTAGAACCTACTTCTCGATCGTACAGTAAGTGTGTCGAACCTACTTCTCGATGGTACAGTAGGTGTGTCGAACCTACTTCTCGATGGTACAGTAGATGTGTTGAACCTACTTCTCGATCGTACAGTAAGTGTGTCGAACCTACTTCTCGATGGTACAGTAGGTGTGTCGAACCTACTTCTCGATGGTACAGTAGGTGTGTCGAACCTACTTCTCGATGGTACAGTAGGTGTGTCGAACCTACTTCTCGATGGTACAGTAGGTGTGTTGAACCTACTTCTCGATGGTACAGTAGGTGTGTCAAACCTACTTCTCGATTGTACAGTAGGTGTGTCAAACCTACTTCTCGATTGTACAGTAGGTGTGTCGAACCTACTTCTCGATCGTACAGTAGGTGTGTCGAACCTACTTCTCGATCGTATAGTAGGTGTGTCGAACCTACTTCTCGCGAGAATCCAGAAGTTCACTCTCTCTTTCCAAGTAGCTCCCTGAAGGTTTTCCCTTTCCCTCGCGAGCTTGATCAGTCAAACATGCTTATTGCCTCCGCTCGGATCAAGCCACATGTAGATGCGTTTTGCTCGTTGAAGTTCTATCTCCACAACCAACTTTCCAGTGTCTGTTCTGCCTAAGTCCCATGTCCCATAAACGGATGCAGCATTTCGCCAAACATGGATAAAGGAAACACAATTATTCTCCAGCTTCCCAACCATAGAACCATAGAATGTTAAGCATTTCATTTAATCTCATCTCTGCCTACTTCACAACAAAACAACAGGCTGTGGCCCATTCTGACACTAGCACTGATGTCCGACACTAAAATACAATCATGAGCTGGGGATGGTAGTGTTGTTTTGATCAGGGGTTAGGGTGTCTTGAAGGGACAGAGCCTTACTTCCGCTCGATATGCTTGGAAAAATCTGCCTAAGTGAATCTAGAAGCTCTAGATGTAGCATTGCATTCTTTTGATAGATACAGTATAGTGATTAAAATGTGTTTGGAATGATCACCAGATTGTTGAAAAAACATAATACCCTCAAAGATATATATGATTCCACAACTAATGCAGGCGATAATCGTTTCATCCCTTTTACTCAAATCGAGGACAAATTTTAGTCCCCAGAACATGTGTCATTATGGTACACATGCAGTTTGTTATAAGCACAGTTGGCTATCATCGACCGCTAAAAGCTCCCTCATTTAACTGTGGCCTCCCTGCAGTATACAAGCCCGGATTTACGAGCGCTCTCCCACACACATACACACACGAGCGCGCACTCTCATGAATGATGGCGTTGCAGTGCTGTCACTGCAGACCAAGGCCGGTAGAAGCCTTTCATTTTGTATTCCGCTCAGCGCATGACTCTGTCTTATAAAAGCAACAGCCCATATATACAGTAGCATCCCCTCTTTATACTGTGCATATACCCCCCCCCCCCCTTCTCTGAACTGCCAATATTCATTATGATTTCACACAACTTTGCACATGACTGACACGGAAGTATATGTTTAACGATTGACTGGTTGGCGTGCGCGTAGATCTGTGGAGGTCATGGCAACGTTTCATAAGACAGTAAACAATCAAAGTGAATTGCATTATCAATGGAGACGTCATGAATTCAGACCTTGAGGGAAGAAGCATTTCAAACAAAGACTGAAATGGACACGGACAGTCGTGAGTGATGTCTGCTTTTTTTATTGAATTGGTAAACATTGGCGCCTAAGAGGTGAAGATGGATTTGGCACTGGTGGTGGTGGATTGGAAAGGCTGTTGAGGCTTGTGGTTCTGCTGCGAGGTACTGGATCTGTAGGTGGGTCTACAGTAGGGCTGATGCCAGGACCAGCCCTAGTTCCCGCCCACTGCTACTAAAATTTGTCCAAACATCTAAGGTTGGATCAAAAAGACAAATTACCTCAAGGGAATTCAAATACATCTTCATCAATATCTTATACTTTGTCGGTTAGAAAATGGAATATTGATCTAAAATAGCTTGAACAAAATATCTAGTAGTTTCACGTCCTGATCTTCAAAGCGACCTACCGTTGGCTCCTCCCACCCTCCTGCTCCCTTTCGCTGTGCAGCTGTTTTAATAAACGTTTAAAAAAAAATAGTAGTGAAGCTATGGCGAGTGTTTTTACTTTGCGAAGAAAGGATTAAGCTTAGCAAGAGATGGAGAGGTGAGGAAAGCATTTTCTGGATACGTAGGATCTCAGGAGGAGCTATTTGGGAGCCGCGGTGCTAAGAATAGCCACTGGTGAAAACCCAAAGATGCGCAAGTGGCTCAAAACACAACACCAAGTTGGTTTTTGAGGACACTGTAACATGGTAAAAAGCTCTAAATAGTAGATTTTGCATAACACCCCCACTACCACCATATTTTCTTTTGTTGTTATTTTGTTCCCTGATTGATTTAAAATATTACAATGTACATAAAGTCATGAAGTTTATGTTTAAAATACAGAAATTGTTTGAAATGCTTTTAAGTATTGCAATCTGTAGCAATGCAGTAATTAGTCGCATGCCAATAACAGTTCCTTGGTCACAATGAGAAAGGACTTATTCGGGTCTTGTCAGATACCCTAACTATACCTCCATCACATGCCCAGTATAACTTCAGAGCCGTGTTTGCCGAAGGGATTTTCTCTTGTTTGTTTTACTGTTGAGAAAAAAGAAAGAAAGAAAGAAGCGCTTTCATAACTCGGCCCTGCATCCGTGAAGCTGTTTCGTTTCTCTGCTTTGCACAAGACAAAGAGACACGAGGCCATAAAGCACAATCATCACAGAAAATCGTCTGATTAGTCAAGCACTAATGGGTCCACTCAAAACTGTGGAGAAAGTACACATCGCAAACTGTCATTAAAAGCTGGAGTTTTGAACGTTTAATTAGCCTCTACTTACCTGTCACTTGCAAAGATATTATCCAAACTGGCAGGATTTTATTTTTCCTCAGTTACCACTTTATCTCATAAACAAAAAAAGGTTGCAAATGGGGATTTAATGAGTTCTCGTGGTGCTTCACAAACATTGGGATAAAATCTGTTTATTTATGAAGGCGTGCCACTACAGCTAATGTTTTTTTGTTTTGTTTGTTTGGTATTTTTCATTTAGTGATGCCAGTATGAAAATTTCCTTGAACCAAAAAGCGCCCAATTTGCATATACTTCAGAAGTGATATCCAAATTCTGTTTAGAGCCGTGCCATGTTGTGAACTTTTTGGATGAATTTGACCGCAAGAGTCCACGTCATACCAGTCCAGGAGCCATCATCTATTGGATATTTGGAGATTCCACCAGATTCCACCACTGTTGAAAAAACAGGAAACATAAAAACAGGTGCAAGTGGTACCATTTTGCATAATGACATAATCTCAATGTCCAGGTCGCAGATATAAATCTGCATTTCTGTTTTCTTGTTTTGAAAGTCCTAATTTATGTATTTTGGTCATTTTATTAATTATTTGAAGTGGCAAAAATCACTTGACAATTTCCCTATAGACCTTGTATCACAATTCTGATTCACCTAAAGATTTAAAGTGCATGACACATTACACACATTTTTTGCTAAAACACTGTTGACATAATTATATTTAAGATTTTGCCAAAAGTTTTACCCAGCTTTCTTTATTTTGACCATTTTTAGGACATTTGTGGTTTTACTTCCTTATTGGACACTGACAGGAAGTGACATAGATAGAGGCAAACCTTTTTAAACTGTTGCCGTGCCGACCATGTTATGTTATGACCATGTATGTCAATGGGAAATGAGTCAAACTGTTATGGAACTTTACTCCTGTCTATAGAAGGGGGCGTGGTCTCGCCGAGGAGGAAGATAGAATCTTTTGGGAAACACAAATTTTCACTGTTTTTAGCCATTTTCTGGTGAAATATAAACGTATTTATCACATACAGATAAAGTCAAGTCTAAATCGCTAGCATGTTAATTAGCCTTAACATGATTCTCCATTATTTATTTACTTGCTCCTCTCCATGTCTTTGAATCTTTATTTAGTAGAAAACTATATTCATAATTCAGCATTTGTTAAAGGGACGAGATGCAAGCTTACCATTTTATTCTCACTGCTGCCACCTCAGGTCATATGTGTAACTGCAGCTTCTATATTAAGTTCGATGATGCCACTTCGGACCCGACGCCACTTCGGACCTGAGGTAACGCCTTTTTGACTGACAGTGCAGGATTTTAGAGGCAGTTGTGGTGAACAAGTCTGGACTCATTCTACAGCTTAGGACATTGCTGGAACATGTAGGGGGAGGAAAATACATTATTTTAACATTTTTAAACTCTGTATAGTCCCTTTAAAGTAGTTTTTTTAATAATTAGAGAAAGTTTAGATTTTTCTCCAAATTGTTTTCCCCCTTAACTGCTTTCAAAAATGACCATTTATGGGCGACTCCAGAGATGCCATCTGTATCTATTGCCACGTTCAACTGTTGGAACTGTTGGAAAATGCACATGAACTTGGGAAAACGAGTCAGAACGAGCTCCCCGACTTCCGTACCTGACTACGGAAATCGGTCGATTTGTTCATTTATCATCTAATGCGAGCGTTTTAGTTGAACTCTGCAGTTATGTCACTCTTTCGTTGTCCTCGGAGTGACATAACTGCGAGATAAATACCAGACATGAATGCTAGCAAAACGAAAATTCACATGATATTTTATCAAATAAATAAAAAAACACGGCTTCGCTTTTGAGATACCAACGCACAATTTAAATGGCTAGCTCCGTTACACACTAATCAGAGATAAAAGACCATTTCTCTTGGGTGTCATCAAACTCCCCACTTTTTCCTCAATGTGTCACTTCAAATCAAAAGCTTGAAAATGTTACTTTTCTTACAATCATTACTGACAACAGTTACAGTACAACGTTATCCATCTCAATAAGTCATATTTTCAAAAGCCTTAAAACCGATCATATGCACTTTAATTAGCAAAAGAGCACGATGCAGGTCCATTGCTCAAACTCTATGCTTTCGCCTGATTACAGTAACTACATTTACGCTCTCTTGGCGCATTTAAAGCACAAAGTTAACATGCAGAAAACAATGCGGCAAAATTGTTCTTACTAATTGCGCTGTCAGTGTTGTGGAATGAACGAGCATTAGCACGATCCCCATGTGGCCGGGGGACACTTTTTTTTTTTGCCCGTGACAGCATTTTCGACCGATTTTCCACAGCCACACACGTAGACGGTTTTGTCGGGGGTAAATTGCTTTCAAGGTTCCCCTCTCCGCTTGCGGTCCCGTATTCATGTGCAGGGGTGAACTGTCAGGGCCCGTCGTACCTGCGGAGAATCGTCTGTTGGCTCGTCGGGGGCTGGCGACAGGTGATTTCTAAATAGGCCCTCCCCCCGGACCTCTCTGTCCTTGTGCCCGGTCCCAAAGCACCCATACAAATAGTTCTCCTTTAAGTGCCCCTCACCTTGGCATTCATCTCAAGTGACATTTACAGCGGCCGTTGCCTCGGGTGTGGTGGAATTGGACTCAACTTTTTACGATGTTAAAGGAGACATTTCAACTTTGTTTGAGCTTTTCACCGTGTAATAACGTCGCTCCCTCGTCAAGAGCATACATGGAGTAGTATTTTGTTTCATGCACACAGTTTTGAGTAATCGTGTTCACTTGGTTGTTTCTTCTTCTACCGCTGAAGCGATTATTATAAACTATAAACAGCACAAACACATGCCACGGTTTTATCATGTGTCATTCCCACCACTGCCTGAAGAGGGAGGTCATGGCCAATTGGAAGACCTGACCGGCTTGTTCTCTCACTAAATACTAGGGCCCGACCGATATATATATATTTGGGTATAAGGCTGATATCTCCAGAATCGAAAGTGATAGAGACTTCCCTTTTTTTTGCAATGAAAAGAGCCCTGTCAGAGCCTTGAAACATTCACAACTTCCTTGGCCTCAGGGGAGCGGAGAAACGTCACAGTGAAAATCGTTTACTACTTTGTACACCTCATTTCATGTATTTTAGACTTTTGCATATAAGTTCGGAACCATAAGAGGTAGAGACTTACCTTTTTTGTTTTGTTTTGTTTCTGAAGTACCTACTAAAGATTAATGTCCTGAATAAATCCGCCCTATGCCCCCTCAAAATCCCCAATAATCGGCATCAACCTTAGAAAAACCCATATTGGTCCACCTCCTACAGTATTAGATATGATTGAAACCTAAATCCATGTTTAACTATTGGATAGTTGAACAACAAAAAACATCAAATTGAATTAAATAATACTATCGGCCTACATATCGACTATCGGCTGTGCCAACCCCCTTCATATCAGTTCCGGTCTCCAAAAATCCATATCTGTCAGACCCTACTCTATACAGACTTTTCTTTACGGAAGTATTAAAAGTTAAATATCAATGCTGAGGTACCGGAAATAATGATTTTAAGCCAGAATTATTTGTCCAAGGAAATGAACCAAACTTTCATCCTCATCAAAAGCATAACTTTACTGTAGTTCTTTTTATTAATTTGCATAAAAGTTAAGGTCCTTCACTTGTTGGCACAAAGTTGCTATAATAAGCGGTTATACAATAGCTTTTTGACTGTTCAGCATGGTTCACTATCCTTTGTCGCCAGCAGAGGGTACTGACTATGTTTTTTTTTTATAGATTTCCAAAAAAAAACACTCTTTGAAATAGGATTGCTGATTCGCCTACTGCGCATGTTTTGGGTTGACGGAGGGAAAGCAGAGCATCCGGATTCATATTTAATTGGTCAAACAAAGTCTTCCAGAAATTCCCCGCAGACTGCAGTCAAGTGCCCTGCTTGTTAACGCTGGAAAAAGATGTCATTGTCATCCACTTCTCGACTTGATTTACGCCAACGAGGACGGTCCTATGCGCTGGCGTCGAGTGGCTGGTAAATGGCACCTTATCGCACGGCCGCTCGCTAAATCCCCACCACTCCAGCGACCGGAGCAGTATTATTTTGCATTGTTTAGGCGTACCACGGGGACGGGAGATCAATTCCTCAGCATTGCGGGCAACGTGGATAATGAGACTTTCCCATTGATTAGAATTTAATTGAGAGACAGCGACGGGCCAAAGGGAGGCAAAAGGGAAGGGGCTTTTTGAAGCATATCTGCAGTGCTCCGCCATTTCTCCTCATCCACCTCCCCGCTTCTCTAATTCCAACGCTATTTTTCGCCCTTTTGCTCCCCTCGCACTCGGCGTCCCCTACTGCCCACTATTAGCTGTCCAAGATTCCATCAAAACATTGAAGTCTCTCGTAGATGGACGACTGTTTTGAATTCGATGGTGGGATTTGACTTATCGCTGGGCCAATCCTCAGAAACATAAACTGGCATCAACTCTAATGTCTTCTCATCGGCGAAAATGAACTAACATGATACATATAGCACATTTCTGTATCCAATACCTAGTAATAAGATGAGTAAGATTCAACACTTCAACACTCGTGGTACAGTTCGTAATCGACTGCCAAAAAAAAGTGCTACGGACAAAATGTTTGCTTGCCGTGTTCGTCCATAGGGTCACTGTCAGTGTAATCTCCTGTATTCTTTTTTCTATCACGAATTTTACTTTTGCCAGAGAGTCAGAGTGCCTCGGACCGCCTCCATCCTCTTAAACTTTTTAATGTTGTACCTGGATCCTTGGAAGAACACCTCTGAAAAAGCCTACGCAAAAGTGATGAACCCAAAGACGCACTCTTCGTCTTTAACTTTATTGCGCATTTTACTTTTGAAACCTACGCTGGCTTGCCATTACAACAACGCTGCCCTCCGTCTGAACTCATAATCCGAAATTCTTGAACACTGTTGGCGTTATTGGTGAGACATAATGGAATTAGGCCCTCCATTTTTGCCTCGCGTGTTGGTGCATCTGAATGATAAGTGAGCACGCGTAGGACGGCGAACGCGCAATCCCGCCCCAGCCAATTGCGGTTCATTCCGGCGACGTTTAAGGTCTCTCGAAACGCGTGACAAATTGGCGAGTCGCCTCTTCAAACTTCATCCATCTTCTTCCCTTTGCTCAGCGTTTCCTCGCCTTCTCTCCGCGCTACTCCTGGCAACGGCTTCTATCATTCTAATATGAAAACATCTCTCCGATCTGGTACAACCGAGTAATTGATCCGCCTCTCCGGGGGTTTTTTATTTTCTTCAATTACGCTCTGTCACTTCGCTGACAATGAGTGGGGGCGGGGGGTGGGGGTTTCCCACCCTCGCCGTGACTGGGGCCCCGCGTGTGTAGCACTTAGCTGCTAAATCTTCATTAGATGTGGGTTCTTTGTTGGGGCTCGACGGCGACAGTCTCTAGACAAGGACGAGTCAAGTTGTCTCTCTTAGCTCTTCTCGATTTGTGAGTGCGCCGGCGTGTTCATCACCAATTTGAGCGGCAAATGTCTCGCGTTGAATAGTCAAGAGAGCCAGGGGCTAACCTGGGAAAGTAACGACGTTGTAGCAAAGCATTTAGCCACTTAAAGGCTTTACTATCAGTAGCTGTTTTGTTCCGTCCGTGAAGTAACAATTTCTGCCAATGAATGTAGGCGAAGTGTTTTCAATTGAGCCAGTGCAGATGACTAAGACGACTTTTCTAAGACATAGAACACATTTATGTTTTTTTAAAAAGGTGGAAATTTCTGCACTTGATTGTCTTGTCAGGAAAATAACTATGATGATGAAAAGCGATTACACGTTTTACTTTTTGGGCTGCACCACCATTTTTCTTACGAGTGATGTCTTCAGAAATGAGATTCAGTTCACAGAGCACGTATTAAACCCCTCTTGGAGCAACACCATATTGGAGAACACTGAAATATGAACTCCAGTGAGAGTTACAGGCCTTTCATCTTTTGAAGTGCTACATTTTTTGGGTGAAAAAGTAATAACACCCCAAGGAGAGGAAATTGATCAGCCATACTTACTTGCTACTTACCATACTTATCTCTAAAAAGTGCTGCCAAAGTTATAAAGTTTATGATTTGGGTTGTTTATTTCCACTCATTGTTCTGCCCCCTTGTGGAGAGAGTTCTTTTTATTTTGAGTTGTACGTGTTTTGAGTAGTTCCAGCCACCGTAGTTCAGCTATGCAGTTATGCTCCCACAGTTAAGTCAGTCTACAAAGTGTTGATGCGTTTTTTTAAGTATGTTGATGAAAACAAATTCCAAGCAAAAATAAATAAATTTAGAGTGTTTCCAGGTCGTATTTTGTCATGAAAATGTTGAACGCTAATACCGTTAGCGTCCTTGTGACATTTTCAATGGAAATGAAAGGGAGATGCGACGTTCGCTCATAACATTTGATCCTAAATTATGCGGACAGTTAGCAAGCCAGCTCATCCGGGAAAAGCGTTAGCCTGCTCAATAACTTTTTTCCATAGCCGTTAGCATTAGCCATCAAACATCGCAAATTATGAACAAACCAGATGTTTTCAGCTGTTGTCAACCCATCGACCATATTTAGTTAGAAATCATTGATCAATGTACAGACCTTAGATTTTACTTTAGATAAGAACTAGCGAATAAAAGTTGCCTCGGAGCTAAATGCTAAATCATGCTCAGTCAAAATGTCGGTCTAGGCTCTCAGTCGAACAGGTATTGACAATCTTCAATGAAGGTTCTTGAGTCATCTTCTGTACTTGGTAGCTGAAGTGTCGAACCTTTCGCCTCGGATCCAAAAGAGAGGAGTCAAAGGAGTCATAGAAGTAATTGTTGTGAAGAAGGAGAACCCCGCCATGAACAGGAATGGAGGACTTTGATTTTGTTTTTCTCCCGTGTACAGAAACTTCTTACAGCCCATATCCCGGGAACTCTGTCTTGTTAATGAGGCTGAAACTCAGCCAAGGACAGATCAAGAGGCAGGTAATTAGCAGTGATCAGCTGAGATTAGGGGCGTTCAAACTGAAACTTAGGTGCAAATTAGTTTGTTAGGACACAGAATTACAAAGACTTAAATCACAAAGATGTTTACCTTCAGGGGAGAATAGCTCTCAATAGAGGGGAGGGACCAAGCCAAGCTGAACTCCTCCCTGTGGTCTGAGCACTGACGAAGCCTTTTGAATGAGAGGCAAAACTTCCAACGCTTCAACTACCAAGTACAGAAGACGACCCAAGAACCTTCATTGAACATGCTCAGTCAAGTTTCTGTGATGTGTGTGTTGGATACACATCCAATGGCCACTTAGCATCATCTTATAATATGTTCATGATAGAGAAACCACATAAATCATATCAATGACTTCTCCATTTATTTGTACGGGAAGATTCAAATCAAACCGGTCAGAGAAGCCATTAGCTAATCGACGTACGCATTCGTAGAAGCAGGCTCGGATAGCTAAAGGCATTTCTGTGACAGCCTATCTATGAGGTTTCCCATGCAAATTGGCATTGCGCTAACTGCTCGCTAATGCATTCGTGTTTCTGCAAACTTTGAGCTATTTGTTCTTCATTGGGTATTTTTTGTAACACACACAACTTTTCTGTAGGTTAGAGTTTGCAGGTTGGTTTTCAGACGGAATAACACAGATTTGAAAACATCCACAAATAAAGAATCTCAGTAATCTTCAGGTAAGTTTGTGTCAGAAAACCTGAAAAAAAAAAACACACAAAAAAAAACAAAGCTAGCGGGAAGAGTGATACCGCAGAAAAAGGTAATTTGCCCGAAGCCAGCCCTGCGCTGATTGAAACGTTCCCAAGGACAAATGTAATTGCGTTTCATTGCTGCCGTGGACAAACACAGAGCCACAAACATTTGCAAAGTGCCACAATAATGAGAGTGGACTTTATTTCTCCCTCCCTCCCTCGCTACCTCCCTCGTTCCCCTGCCTCCCTCTCATCTGGTCGGGCTATCATTACCGCAAATGCGTGTGCGGCCTGTGCGCCTGCCCCTCTCGGCTCCAAAGGTCACTTTACCCTCAAATTAGGAGGCGGAAACGAGTAAAGTAGACAGCAATTGAAGCGCAGACAAACAGGCTGGGGGATTGGAGGTGATGCTAATGAATTTAATGCTATCTCTAAGATCATGTTAGCAGAATTGGAGACTCGAGGTCAGAAATAACAAGTCATGGCAGGGTGGCTTTGAAGCCGGTTGCCTATAGATGAGAGAAGAATAGCGTGTTTTGTGGTTGAAGGCTACGTTCGAACATCGCACTGTATCTGAGCAATGAGGCAAAGGCAATATAGGTGCCAGAAAGGAGCAGCAAGTCTAGTTATATAATCATCATAGTGAATATATACAAGAGTGCCTCCAATTAAGGACTTGTTAAAACTGCAGCCATATCTCAGTGATGTTTGTAATTCTCCCTATGTCAGCATAGGTGCTTTAGGGTGGCAGGGTGAGTGAGTGTTTAGCACACATCAAGAAGGTCTTGTGTTCAATTCACAGGCCTGGTGGGGCGTGATGTTTGCATGTTTACCCCCATTTTCATAATAGCAAGACATTAAGAGCGGCCATTCCGCCCCATTCATGGTAATGGGTCCATGTGGTGTGTGAAACTAAGATGGCGGACCTTGTTCCTCCCACAGAGCAATGAGCCTAAAAAGGGGAACAAAGGCAGGAGCAGCAATAAGACTCAATGGTTCTCCAAGGCCTGTCAATAAACTCACACTTTAACAATCCTGCGAACAAAAACCAGCGTTGTCATGGGAGGAAACACAATTTGTAGAAAAAACAAACAAACTTTGATGCCATAGTTTTAAGTTGTTTTTGGGAGATAGAGTCGCAATAGAATTCCATGCTGAGTTCCTTCTTGAGTCACCCCTAGTCAGTAGGAGATGGTATCACTGCAATGTCAGTATCCATCCATGAGGACCAAAGAGATGGATGAGGGTCTGGGTGCAGCTGATGGAGGGGCACGTGATCAGTGAAGCTCCACTTTTCCACAGGAAATGACGTCACCTCTGCGGGACAACGCTTAAATTAATCCAAACTAACCCTTATCCTTAATTTAAAGGAACAGGCCACCGTTTTTACATACTGAGATATGTTCTTACCTGAGCTTAGACAAGTTTATACGTACCTGTCCGGTCTTTGTGCGTGCCCGTGGAAGAGCTTGATTGCTTCTAACTTCACCCCGTTTGGAGCCATAGGAATATACTGGGAGAGGCCAAATGCTAACAACATCTTTGGTCTTTTTGTGTGACTGAAGGCTCACAGTTCTTCCATACTGTGATATGTTCTCACCTGAGCTTAGATGAGTTGATACGTACCTGTCTGGTCTTTCTGCGTGCCCGTGGAAAAGTGTGGTAGCTTCCAACTTCACCCCGTTTGGAGCCATAGGAATGCATTGGGAGAGGCCCATGTCAACAACATCTTCGTCGTTTTGCGTGACTGAGGGCACGCGTAAAGACCAGACAGGTACGTATCAACTCGTCTAAGCTCAGGCAAGAACATATCTCAGTATGTAAAAAATGGTGGCCTGTTCCTTTAAGGATAGTGGAGTGTATGAAAGCTGTTTTATTTAGATAAACTTCAATAAATGTCGTGGGAAAAAGTGGAGCCACATTTCCTGTGGTGGTCTGGAGCTCCACTGATCACATGACTCTCCATTGGCTGCATTTAGACCCTCTTGAAGAGATGTGTTATCGTCATTTGTTTTCCTCCTGGTCTTCCAGTTTTTCAACCGAGGACATACACAATAGCCCGAGGAAGCTTCAGTAGTCTTGACCAAACTCATAAGGTCCGTCGAGTGGTCCTTGGGTGCTGATCTAGTTTTATCCATTCCATGACAAGCATTGGTAAATGGATCAAATCCAGTTCCAGGGACAATAAAGCATACCTTATTATACCGTATCATTATTTTCTTTCATTGCTACTGCCTCTGCCTCAGGGCCATCGCGCAGTCTACAAACACAGCAGTGAGTCAAATATTCAACTCCTAATTCAATTCAAAAACATGTAACCTTTTCTAGATTCTAATGCCTCATTATCTTAACCACCCCGACGGCTATGCGCTTCCCAAAATACCCTTTTGCATTCTGCTCCCTCTGTTTAACCCAGCATTCTTTTGTGTTCAATCAATAAGCTGTATTGTTTCATCCCACAGAAATCTTGCGTGTGTTCCGCATCACTTTCTCATCTCAATCTTCAAAACACCTGTTTAAAGAATCGACTTCTGCAGTTCTGGAAGCTGTTTGAGGTCCTTACGTAACACAAGCCCGAGCTTCAAACATCGAGGTGCCAGGGCTGACCTGTATACGAAAAAGCGTGGATTTTGCAGATTTATTAGGCCCTTGACTTTGGTATATGAGACTGTCCCGGCGAGTCCCGGCGACGGGGAGCAGAGCGAGAGTGCTTGAGCGGATGAGTGATGGGGGAGAGTGGCAGCTAACATGTGGCGCCGGTGGGAGTGGTCATAAAACACGCATTACCCCGCGCGGCGGTGCTGTCCTTCAGCTCTTGGCAAGTGTGCGCGCCTCATATCATAATGTATACTGTCCGGTAAGAGAGCGCTGCGGGCGGGATGTGTCGGTGAGGGCTGACCTGTGGGGGGTCACGCACCTCTCGGTAATGGCTCCATTTACGAAGACAAAGAGCCGCCTCGCTGATACAAACACGCCGGGTTCTGTCGCGCTCGGCAGTTTCTCCCCGTGTTCACCTTTAGTCTCCTCTGGTCCTCCTCGGTCTCCGACAACTCTCCGGCTGCTTTCTGCTGAATGATATCGAGAAGTATTGCACTGTCAGGCACTATGGACGGTGTGCTGGCTTTAAAGCATGTTCTTGTGAGTGACTGAATATAAGTTCGTCCTAAGCTAATGAAGAATAATCGTATACTTTAAATTAGATTCTCTTTTGTGCAAATCTTGTTTGTTTCATGTCTTCTCCCCAGTGCCAGTTTTGCAAGTCAAGTTGGAGAAGTCACAATATTGTTTAAAGGTAAATTGTGAAAATCGATACTTAATTAAGAGTTGGTTTGTTGCTGCCATGCTGGAACCACAGATTTTCTAGGTATTCATATCAGCTAGTAGCTATTCCCAGTGGCCCTAAACTGATGTAATGTCAGGACCCGCCTTCAACGCATCATAAGTCGACCCACATAAAAAAGTAGTAAAGCAGTACTAAGTAACTTGTTTACCTTAAAAAATCCTTTTCGTAGTCCCTCTGGAGGTAATACAAGTGTTGATGGGATTATTGGGGGGTCTTTCATCTCCCCCTGGTGTGTTTGGCCAGAAAAAAAAAAATGCAACTTTGCTGCCTATGGGTCGGAGGCACCAATACACACTAATGGAATCACAGAGAAGAAGCTAACAGGCTATCTGTGTGGTAGCACCACTTAAACAGTTTCTACAGCCAAGTTTGACTGAAAAAAATGATCTCCATTGTGTAATTGGATGTACAATATCCCTCTCTCCCTTTGTCTTTTCTGTCAGCGTAGTATTTACTCTCACGGACAATTAATGAGTAAAAAAACGTAACTTGCTATGACACCGGCAGTGGTGCTTATGGCCTCTAGGGGCATGAGTTACTTAGTACTGCTTTAATTTCAACTTAAACAATACATTTAGCTGTATGACCGTGTCTATGGCTCGTAATGCTAATGCCATGTGCTCACATAGTTGATTCAAGCATTGATCTTGAGGCTGACTATCAAAAACTATAGGACAATTATTATTAACTATCAGTTTTGACAAGTGCCTGTGACACCTTTGAGTCCAGACTCTTTCAGTCAGTTAAAAACCACTGACTTAAACCAATCTTAGACTGCAATACAAGGATCACGCCAGTCCCAGTTGTGGCATTCAGCTGCATTGTGGCTAATATGCTTTTGCTAACACGCTAACACGCAGTGCAGTTACAGGCATTGATATGTCATTTTACATCTTGGTCATCTCTTTGGTGTCTTTATTGAGTTGGGACTTTAAAAGTAGAATCTGTTAGCGCTACTGCACACGTAGTAATTAGTCATGTGCTCTGGACCTTTGTGGTATCGGTTAGGATTAGGGTTGAGAACAGCAAATGTCATGTAAGTTGTGTTTCACTCACACAAATCTTACTCATAGTTTTAGAAACAAGAAGGTCTTGGCTTTCAAATGAGGCATCACACTGGCATATAGGCTGCAAGCTGTCCTGTCAATAGGCTTTGAGACTTGTTGGATGCAAATAATTGCTACCCCTAAACTGGCAAATGCACTCAGAATAGTTCCTTTAACAGAGATTATTCGCCAAATACTTCCAAACTTTGAAAACCATATTACTTCTAGCCGTCACATCACAGTAAATATTGGCAGCCTCATGAGCAGCTTTCATTCAGTCGGGCTCGGCTGCGGCTGCGAGAGCGCGCGTTATCGTAGGAGCTAACAGGAGCGATATCGGAGACAGCCATTAACCCTCTTACCCCGTCCTCGTTATCGCTCTTGACCCTCCCGCTCGGGCTCTCCACATGTGTGTATGAGCGAGGCATTTATCTCAATAAAACAACAGCCTGTCTCGCAGCTAAAAAGATCGGTCAGGGAATTGAACCCACATCACTGAATAATTAGCGTAGGCCTCTAAGTGCCTCAAATGACATCTGCCGGCGCCGCGCGAGGTCTAGTAAAAGGATAGATTAATGACGGGGGGTATGAAAACTAGTCAACTGATAGATTTTGTCATAGTCACGAAATGTATTTGACAAAAGCTAAGTAGAAAATGTGCTAACGATGATTATGTAAGATCTTTGCTGCGCGGGCAATTTCCAGTGAAGCAGAAGTTTTCCCAATGGCAAACATTTTCAAACTTCAATGTGAGCGTTTCAGTCGCTCAAAACACCTGAAAATAACTTCACTGAATAGACTTTTGCAAACACAAGGCTTTTAAAAGTAAAAATGTACAAATTCGTTGCCCACTAGACATTTTTGATTTCGTTTTTGAATTGACGCACACTTTCAGTGTAGCACATTCAGTGCTATGGAAGCTAGATAAAAATGCAGCAGAAACATACAACACAGGATCAAAGCCTTTGTGAGATGTGTAGCCCAGGCCCAAGTACCAATGATTACCAAGGTGTACCAAGTGGGGCGACTGGGCACTGATAGTAGAGCACTGTGCCTAAAGCAGGTAGAAAGGTGTATATTTCTTTTACCAATGTCGCATGGACAAGTCAATGAGTGAAACAGCTTTGGGTAAACATGAACTATGGGATATACGGCAGCTTGATTACCATGTTAGATGAGGCATAATGTCCTTGACTCAACCAAGTCCAGGTGACAACTTTGAAGAGTAAATATTTATTAGGGATGCACAGATCCAATACTGGAAAAATACGATATCTGGTATCAGCAACAAATGTCCGATACTTAAAGGGACTATATGGAGTTGTATGAATAGTTGTAAGAATGTATTTTCTTCCTCCTACTTGCTCCAACAATGTCCTAATGTGTAGAATGAGCCCAGACTTATTCACCACAACTGCCTCTAAAATCCTGCACTGTCACTCAAAAAGGTGTTACTTCGGGTCTGAAGTGCCGTCATGCAGGAGCTTAATACAGAACCTGCTGTTACACGTAAGACCTGAGGTGGCAGTAGTGAGCATAAAATGACCAACTTGCATCTAGTCTCTTTAAACGACACCTGTTTTGTCTCACCGTTTTTAAAAACACAACTTTAATCAACAAAATCTCAGTGCATATGGGCTTGTCTTTTTGAAGGGCAGAACCTGAAGAATCTAGTTTTAACTTCGCAAAATGCCGCAGCTAGCAACAGTATGCTAATGCTAACGGCAACTAATCAAGCCTATGACAGACACTATGATTAGATTACATAAACGAATAAAGTCAAAATGGCCACGACTGGAGTTTCCAAGTATTTGTATGTTGTAATGATTGGATCACTTTGGTGTTGTTAATATTAAAGCATTATGAGACCTTAAAGTATGAAGCCAAGGATATTTAGTGTAGAAAAGTCCAATGATCCTTGTTTAATGTTTTAAGCACCTCGTTTGCAAGAGAAGATAAGATTTTCTTGATCTTGCAATGAGGTAAAGAGGACCATTCACTTTTCACTCAGAGAAAGACACTTTTAATGTCTCTTGGTGTTGTTTGATATCAGCAGATACTCAAACCCCGGTATCAGAAGCAAAAAAGCTGGATCGGAGCATCTCTAATATTTATGCCTGAAAATGAAAATATTCCAAAAATACATTTGAAACAAAACAAAAAAACAACATGCATCTGTCGTGAATCTCCATTAGCAGTACAAAAGTAGCGATGTCGTAATGAATTGGCTGCAGCGCCGGCTCATGCAAATCTCAGCCTCCCCAAGTGCCAGGTTTTCGTTATTCAGCTGACTCAACATTCATGAGGGAAGTGCGAAAAAGAGAGAGATTGATATTTCGGTCCGCTCACGCTTGCAGATTCATTGACATGTGCGGCATCTGAAATGTAGCAATGCTGAGGACACAATGTATCGGTTTTTATGCAAAGCCAGGAAGAAAAAAAGAGAGAACACAAGAGAGGGGTTCAGACATATTAAAGCAGAAGTCACTTATCGAATGTTTGAAGCCATAATATTTTGTTTTTCGAGTCGGATTAAAGTAGCCAGGGGCGACACAAACAAGTCCGAGTTTTTGACAGAGAAATAATAAGCGCACATGCATTTTAATGTGCTGTGCGTTTGATGCCTTTTTGGGACACTGCCTTCGCCTGGAAACAGGGATCGGTGCTTCTGCTTCTGAGATGAGCGTCCAGAAAAGCCACGTGATCCGATTATTCTAATGAAACGGCTAAATTTGGATGAGCAACTCGTTGTTTCACTATAGTAAAAAAAAAAAAAAGATGATGAAGAATAAGGCTGCAAACAAGATCAGGAAAGCTGAACTATAGGCAGTGTTCTCACATCATTTGTTTCAAATACAGTTGATAATTATTATTATTATTATTATTATTATTATTGGGGGGAGGCCCATGACTGATACGGAGGCAGTGACGCTCTGGCTCATTTAGCAGTAAAATAACAATATATGGTGCTGGGTATTGTTTACCAATGACAATTTTTGAACATGTTTATTGTGTTAGTTTAGCTCATGGTCGTAGCGGCGCCATTAGCTCTAATGCTAACGGCCTGTCAATCAAAGTCCAGCCCTCACTAGTATACGAGATTATACGAGACATAGACTTCTTTCTTACAAAAACCAGCCTGGTTTCTTTAAGTGCAACTAACCCAGCGTTATCACAGGACCAATATCTTGGCAAAAAAATAAAAAACAGGCTTTACAGTTTCTTAAAACATGTGGCAAGTGCAATGCTAACTAAAACAAAACTCTCTTTTTTTGCCAGCCACATATGGAGGTACTGCAGCAATGGCGGACCACAGCGTCGTGGTCTTAAAGCAGTGCAACCAGTGGCCAGTGGTCAGGACCCGCCATAATCCTACAATGATAAGCCGCAAACTTAATTTATTTTATATAATTTAAAACACTGAGTTTTTCCCAAAAAAATAATATTGAACAAGCATTACATTACTCTGTAATTACCTGAAATTATCACAATACTTTTATAGAACCCTGAAAATGGTCCTGCGACCAGACCCACCTTTGGACACCGACTCACCATGAGAACCACTGCTGCAGAGCACAGCATGCTGCTAAATCATAAATATCACCATATTCGGTGAAGCAAGTAGGAATACAGTATTTCACTGACGTTATCAACCACCTAAAACAAAAACATCATTTCAAAATGAGCATAAGATCAGTCTCGGTCATAATTTCCCTAATTCCATTCCACTTTTGCTTTGTTTTGGTTCTGATCGAGTCTTTTCTTTGGATGGTATTACATCCCTGCCATCGCTGGCTATCATTCGGTTGAACATATTTAATTAGCTGTCACCCCCAAAATCAAACGCTCATGAAATATTAAGCGCGCGCTCGAGAATAAATACGAGAGAAGGCCCTTTGATGTTTTTCGTCAGTCTTGGAATTAGGTCATCCGTATTTGTACATAAGCGGGAGCCAGTGGGTGCAGCGTCTAAAGGGGGAAAGGAGAAAAAAAAAGAAAAAAAAGCCAGCCGAGGGAAGAAGGCGAGGAAAGCGCTGTGGATGCTGTATGTAATCTTCACTGTATAGGACATGAGTAAGCAGACATGTGGGCTGTTTAGTCAGGCAGCGCAGCAGGTCAGCAGCAGCCTGTGGACTTTCCAACCCCCCCCACCCCGCTCCTTGTGGCGGCGTGCACGTCTAAACCCGCTGCGGCAGAGTAAAGCATAGGTTCACAAAGCTAGCGCAGCACATGACACATTTGGATACAGTACATCCGCTTGAGTCACGGCTGTGACGCAGAGGATAGTATCTCCAGAGGCAGCACAACAAGCACACATGAATATAAGGCACAATGTCGACAGAGACTGTAGTGACGTCGGGGACAGAAGCCAATGTCGTCTTCATGCAACTTATTGACCAGAGTAAGCAGCGTGTCCAGTGCTCCACCAGTACTTCAACTAATTCTGAATGTGTTTTCCACTAAATGAGAAGAAGAACAAAGACACGGAGAGGAGCAACAATGGTTCAGCGGCCCATAAACACAAAAATAACTGGGAATGCTAACCATAATGCTAATGTTAACTTATTGATATATGCGAATGCGGCTGTTTTTTCCGCTTCTTACTGGACAATTTACTGTGTCAAAACATCTGTATGAATATATTCCGACAATTCCCACATCAATATTTGTCAGGCCATATCTGTAAAATAAAGTTCTCCACAAAAGGTCATTATTTGGGCAAACTACTGAGGAGTTATAGTTGGTAAAACATTTGAAAAGCCATCATTTTGGCCGTACTTTTTCTTCACACACAGGGCAGGTCAAGTTTAAGGCAAATCCGAGATGGTCGAGAAGAATGTATTTGATTGGATACGAAATGACCCTTGACACTGTTTTCATTCCTACGATTCTACTACAATATCGAGAACCTGCCACTTTGGAAAATGCCTTAGAACGCCGCTCAAAGTGGTAATTACAGCACGCAAACTCGGAGACGGTCAGAGTTCAGATATAAGATGGCCCCGGGTGGAGAAGTGAAGCTAATGATAAAACTACTGCAACATTCAAGTGAACAATAATTTTGGTCAAAGTCTTCAATGTAATGTTATATAACGCTAATGTTTTAATTATAGCTGTCTAGTGTTTAAATAGCATCTCGGTGTTTAGTGTTGTAGCATTAGCCGTTCTGTTTACATATGAGTTTATTCAGCATGAACGCTCTGAGGTCGTAAGTGGGAAAAATGTTGCCTGGAATGCACCATAAGTCTAAAAAGTGAACTAAAAGTGAACATAGATACAGATGAAAAATATAAACTTTCTCAATTCAAAAACTGCTTTAACAAATGATGAATTATGAATATCGTTTTCTACTAAATAAAGAAACAAAGACATGGGGAGGAGCAAAGTGGTTCAACAGCCCATAAATACATAAATAACGGAGAATGCTAGCATGATGCTACATGTTAGCATCGTGCTAATCCTAGCGCTAGCTAGTGTTAGCTACGACTGCAGGTTTTTTTTGCTTCAACTGAACAATCTGCTGTGAATAAACATCCATATGGACCTGAGTTACACTTGACTTAATTGTATGTGATAAATAAGTTCATATTCCACTAGAAAATGGCTAAATATTTTGAAAAATATTGTGTTTACCAAAAGATTCCATTTTCCCCCTCGGCAAAGCCACGCCCCCTTCTATGACGCAATGCCGTCTGTATCTATATCTTGTATATGGGGCTTAAGAATACACTTAAAAACATGCATGACTCTGCATAATTTAAAATCATAACAACGCCACCCAAGAAGTGACTTCCTGTTTCGATCCAGTACGCCAAAATAAAAGCCCACAGCTCGTCTCATTGATTGGTTAGGCAGGTACTTGTAACATTACAAGAAGATGATTAAATAAACACATTTTAAGTGTTTTGTCTGTTAATAGTTCAGAAGAAATAAAGTTTAACTAATGAACTGCTGATCTAATGAATAAGATGGTGCTTTTGGTGTACTGGAGTGAAACAGGAAGTGACTTCTTGGGCGGCGTTGTTTTGATTTGAAGTCATGCACAGAGTCAGTTTAGGGTGTCTCTGCACTGATGCTTTGGGAATAAACTAACTTTCCGTTTCAATTTACAGCGTGGTTTACAGCGTGATAAAGACACTTTTATCGCAGAACAGAACCGATATTGCTTTAAAAAACAATAACGCAATTGTATCCTGCAGAACAAAGTGGTGCCACTGTAGAAGAAGAAACAGCTACATTAAATAGACTTTCCTGAGGATGACTCAAAACTCTGTGAAGGAAGTGAAATACCACTTCAGGTTTGTCAAAAAAAAAGTCAATTTTGCCTGATATGTTTCCTTTTCAAATCACCTATTAAGAAATGCTCAAGTCCCTGTTTAATCACGCCACAAGACACTGCTGCACAGAGTTGGTTATCTGTCGGCAGATGTGTAATTTATGCATTGGAGCAGCAGGCGCTCATGGCAGTGGCGCAGTTTGTCACGCGCTGACACAAATGAGGGCCACAAAAGACGAAGCGGCGGGCGCGCAAAACAAAATCCAGGGAGGGCGAGCGATGACGCTACACGGACGTTTTTTTTGTGTTCCGGATCGGGGTTTTTTCGCCACTCGCACCCGTCCTCTTCCATTATGAACGTGTCTGCTCGCGCTCAGACAGTAATTGTGCAAAGCGAGACAGTTTCCGTGCCATTTCGGAGGTGGCTGCTATTTTTAGCCCTATATTTAGGCCCATTGTGGCGAGATGAGAAGTGAGCTAAACGCACTGAAAGGGATGATTCAAACAACTTTGGTCCCGGCTGAGAGAGGAAAAAAAAAAAAGAAAAAAAAAAGAAAAGAAAACCCAACAAAACAAAACAAAACACGGCGATTACACATCAGCGCGGCTTTGTTTCCCTGAGTGTGTGAAACAACTGCAGCCAAGTTGTCGGCAGGATGACATAAAAGGGAGAACAGGAAGCCCAGGGGAGGCAGAGGTGGCAGATGACATTTTCAAACGTGTTATCTCTCTAAGCGCACTTTTCACCGCGGGGTCAGGGGTTAGCGTGTTAGCATCTGCACGCGGATTTACAGCGGGGCAGGACCTTCTCCGCGGAGGGTTTGTCGCAGGCACGGATCTTATTGTACGTGCGGAATAATAAAGTGCCGGTCTGAAGCAATGGAAGGTCGGTTTAACAGGGTTAAGGTGAATGCTTTATCGGCAAAAGACTGTTTATTTTTCACACGATGAGTCACCAATAAAACCAGAGAGGAAAAACTATTTGACGATGGTTGTTTTTAGCCTAGTTTCACGGGTTTCCATCATGGGGGTGAGGACGGCTCAGGTGGGGTCTCGAGAAGGTTTCAATATAGACTCAAAAACAGTGCTGTTCATTGGTTTGGTTTTTGAGTCTCAGCTGTGACAGTTTTCTAATTGTCTCTCTCCACTCTTGACTTCCTTCCACTCCATTGTATGGTCCAACAAGGCCAACAGGGGGAAAAAATAAATCCTTAAAGTTTAAACAAAAGTGAAAAAAGTACATAGTTAATGTAAATAATTATAATACATGCTTTATATTAGGCTATGTACCTATCACTAAATTTAAATGTTAATTGTGTTCCAAACTCATTTCTAACTTTCTGATATTTGTAGCATCCTAAATCTTCACCGAAAACAAGTTTATCAGCGCAATTTACTTTTTGCAGAGTCACTTTTCCGGTGCAATTTTAAAGTGATAGTCTGGAAGTCTAAATGTTTTACAAATTTGATAAAATTTGACCAGCTGGACCTGCATTGTGGTGTTAAGTAAGTAATAATATATTTTACTTTATGTAAAGTCTCTCCTTCCCGGATCTCATTAACTAATCAGAGTCTAGCATCCTCCCACGTCGACCAATGAGACGAGCTTTTCCTGTGAACCGGCCTGTCAGGTCCAATCAGGAGGGAGGGGGAGGAGCTTGATCGTTTACTTTTGAATATTCTGTTCATGCTCTCCTCATTTTGCTGTGAAGGGCTTTGTGGTTAAAGAGGGAAGGAATTTGATTGTTTACTTTTACCTTTCACTCAATCTCTCCTCATTTTACAAACTATCACTTTAAAAGACTACTAGAAAACCAGCCTGCAAGCTCATTAAATTGATAGAAAGGCTTTATAATTAAAGATGCATAAGTGTTTTGTTTTTTTTTTCCCCACAAATGTCTGAATTTATATTCTAAAGGAGAAAAAGACATACTTTGTCCTATTGCCGTCAACAATGGTCTATAGACAGGAATTACCGCACCATTTTATCAAACATTTTCTAATATCGTACAGCTTTTCTCAAAATGTTTCCTTCCTTTTTCTCATTAACGTCTCTCGGAGGAGTGATTTAGCATTGGCCGTACGGGTTGAGAGAGAAGGGGGGGGGGGGCAAAAATCGCTGACTCCAATACGCTTTAAATCCAGCGCATGCCGATAGATAGGACGACACCCGGACCTCTGGCCGTGGACGCGCCGATGAATATATTAAGCGCTCTCATCGCCACATCGATCTCAGCGGAGCGGCGGGGGGAGGTGGTGGGGGTGAGGGTAGCGGGCGCGTTGCGAAGAAGTTATAGGGGTCGCTTTATCCGCGCATTGATCGTTTGGGTTAAGAGGACGCCAATGAGGTGTGGCGCTCGTGATAGCATCTTTAGCGCGATTAGCCGCTAACATGAGCCATTTGGAAATATGTTACTGTTTGGGCAAAACAAGTTGGTGTTATCATGTCCTGGAGGAGGAAACGTTGCGCTCAAGGTCGATTTGTAAAAGATTTGAAGTGAGTCCGTGTGAGCGACCAAATTTGGAGATGTTGTTGCAAGAATCTATGGAAAACGGATCCTAACCCTTTGTAATGTTTGCGCATGCGCCTGTATAGTCCTCCTGTCTCCCTCGGGAAAATGACCATATTTGGATCACGGCGTCATCTTGTTTGCCGTGATACTGAACCTGTTTTGTCTTTCACTGCTTTAAAAACACAACTTTCACCAACTGAATCTCAGTGAATATGTATGTCATTTTGAAGCTAAGAACATGGAATATCCAATCGCTGAGTTAGCTTTAACCACCGCAAACATATTTTTGATCGCTGAGCAAAATGCCGCGGCTAGCAACGGCATAATGACCAGCGTTCTATACATTATCCCTTACTTAGCATTAGCATACGGCCGCTAGCTTTAGCATGCCGTCGCTAGCCGCAGCATTTTGCTCAGCGATCAAAAATACGCTTGCGGTGGTTAAAGCTAACTCAGCGATTGGATATTCCATGTTCTTAGCTTCAAAATGACATACATATTCACTGAGATTCAGTTGGTGAAAGTTGTGTTTTTAAAGCAGTGAGAGACAAAACAGGTGTACTTATATAATTTTGAAATAATAGAAGAAAAGAAGCGGAGGATATATAATTGAAAACAAAAAAAATGACTTTATTGACCTCACAATGGAGAAAAAGAGGACCAACTTTTTCACTCACTACTTTAAAAAAAGTCCCTTGGTATTGGTTAACATCGGCAGGCGCAGTATCGGGATCGGAAGCAAAAGAATTGGATCGGCGCATCTCCAGTGAAAGCGCCGACATTTCCTTTGAATACGCTAGAAAATGGCTCATAAGAAATGAAAGCACAACACACACAAGCTCCCATGACTGCATGTATGTAGCGCGATCTTCCTGAATTCTACCCAACAATGTGTGCCCCATGTGCTGCAAGTTAGCACCTGTCAGCCGCTCGACCAGAAAGCACAATGGCTGCGTTCAAACACTGCATTTTGCAAATTGAATGATTCAGTGAGTGTGATTTGCAATGAGCTGCGTATTGAACCGCGCGGAAAGGTTTAAGACCCAATTGCACATGAGCGAACCATTTTCTTTTTACTTATAATTCCATATAATTTGAAGCAGTGCAGTTTGATAAAGCGCCAATGGCAGTATTTCGCAATGAGTAAGGAGCATATCCGCCAGCAGGTTCCCATTCTGACAGGATTATTACGTCGACTGACTTCTGTGACTAACAAAATACAATTGTTTCAGACAACGGGGGCTCGACGCCTGCAGAGAGAAATGATTGCGGCAAATACTGGCGTACCCGTTCAACTCCGATCTAATAGCCTTTATTTTGTATGAATACAGTTTTTGGCAGGAACGTACGAGGGATTGAGAAAAACACAGCTGGTCATTTGGATTGAGAGAATGGTGACGGACAGAGAATAACAGGCCATAACATGTGTCAGGGCTGCACGAATAATCGCACAGAATCCCAATACTGTTGAATTGTAACTGTACAGGCTTTGCTGCGATGGTGAGGTAAATGAATAGTTTCTTGCCCAAACTTCCCATGCGCCGGGACTGACAGCAGGCAGAGTCGTGCATGTTTTTTTTGTTTTTTTTTACCGCTGTAGACTTGCTACTGCTGCTGCCCACGGGATCAGCACCACGGACAGCTCCGCAGCGCAGCCACACGGGCCCAGCCGGCCTCGGTAAATAAGGCGAGGAACACACTATGCTCGATGATTTACGAACAGAATGAGGCGGTTATGTTAACGTACAAACACATGTGCGAGGCAAATTAGATAAAAAATGTTGTTTTTTTGGCAAAGTAGATGTGTCAATCTGAAGCAGATTAGTGACATAAGGACAACATGCACTGCAAGTTTTCTTTTCTTTTTTAAATCTAGAAGTGAAACATTTTATGTGTACAAAAAAACCCCCGCAAAAATGTTGTAAAAGTTTTAGATTCATTTTGTTGATAGATGCTTTTTTTTTTTTGTATGTCCTTAAGTGCAGTTTAGTTAAAATAGTCAAAGTGTGAATAATGGATTGTTTGTTGCATATTGTGTGGAATATTTTTCAGATATTTTCACATGGAATTAAAAAAAATTTGGCGATTGCAAAATATTGTTCTAGACCAGGACATTGTGTTCGAGATCAGGGGTCTCTAATAGGCGGCCCGCGGGCAAAATACAGCCCACGAGAAGATTAAATCCAGCCCTTGCCTTGTAGAGCACAAACTCCTGAGTGTGTCAAAAATAAAGTAAGTCTCTAGCCCATTCCTGTTATGGATTTTTAAAGAAATAGACAGATTGCTCACTCAAGCCACCAGAGGGCAGCTTGAATAAAGAAAGGAAAGAATTCCACACGTGTCCAGCAGAGGGCACTGACATAAAAAGAAATCAGGATATAAACAACACATTATAATCTCGTGGTAAATGGACAGTCTGCCCCAGGGCGGCTGTGGCTACAATAGTAGCTTACCCCCACAAAGTGCTGAGTGAATGAATATTGACGACAGTGTAGCAGAGACTCGTGACACAGGCTTGTTAAGTGCAACACAAGTGTAAGCCGAGGTTACAGTCCTGTCAGGCTCATTATTATTCATTAATTGAAAAAAGTTTCCTCAATAGTATTTTCCCAACCAAAACATATTTTACTGGAAAGTACTGAAAGTATTTAAATGTGCGGACATGTTTTTACTCATGGACCTGGAAGGAGCTGAAGGCAGACTCTTTTGCACTTTGCACTAATCCCGTCCTTTCATCCCGTTGTTAAATTTAGAGTTGTGGAGAGCAAGGGCGCAGAGGGCTCCCGCTGCATGTCCAGGAGTAACGGCTAATCATCTCAGGCTGCAACGGGCACGGCCAGAGACCACGGCGGGACCGAAGCCAGCTCTGGGCGCTACGGTCCGCGGGACCAGGGGAACGAGCGCTTCACAGAGGCTTATTCCTCTATTTTTATTCTTAGCAAAATGTTCCCTCAAGACACGCTGACATGGTTAATAAGATGCCCAGCAAAGTCCCCATTTCAACGTAACGCCACCCGCTTCCTTTTATGGCTCAAGTTGATCTTTTTAGCAATAGAAGTGTTGACTATATCTTTGTCAGTTGTTTCTCATCAGAGTTCAGGTCGATAGGACGTTTTTTTTTTCTTGTTTAAGTTGCACGGTAGGATTTTCGTTTTTGAAATACCCTTTTGCAGATTTTTGAGAATTCCTATTTGACTGAACTAGTACTGGGCAATATATGGTCTACAAGGTAATATCGAACTTCTGTTTGGAAGAAATGCAAAAGGAAGAAATGCAAATTCAATATCGAGTTTATCCAAAATAAAACTATGGGCAAAATTGTAAACAATGGGTGATTTTTTTTTTTTTTTAATGTATCTTATAGAGTAACAAAGCAATGCAAATGTAGATGTTAGCAGTACACTTTTGATGGTTTGCAAAAATATCGCTTCATCAATAATTTTTTTGTGTTTCCTAAATGTTAAAGGTCTTACATTATGCTTAATTCACGGTTTTACAACTTGCTTATTGTAGTATAACTTTAAATAACGGATGTGTCTATTGGTTTCGGTTTATTTTCGGTTTATTTCGGTTTGGTCATTTACAAATGATTCAAAACATTCAAAACATACAAGTCAAACAATGAACACAACAAATTGTAATATGCTTCTTTTTACACAGTATAATAAAATGTTTTGTGAAGGCTCTCATTCGTCCAGGGAGCATCCATCGTAGAGAAGCGAAATCATCGACTGGACTGGGTTTCGGTAAAGTTGGGGACGTTTCCCTTCTAGTCACTGAAGCTTCTTCTTTGCTCTTTTGGCCAGAAGGAGCTAAGAAGAAAATTCCAAAACCCAGTCCAATTGATGATTTCGCTTCTCTACGATGTTTAATTGCAACTACACTTCAGGCCAGCAGAGGTCAGACTTAATCCTTTTTGTACAACCATGACCTGAGCCACGGAAAGTTATGCAGCTACGTGCCGATCACAGCGAGGAAGACAATTTGGGCACGGACGGGACACAGGTTTGGTGAAAGTGTCTAGACTTTAACACTCGGAAGAACATCATGGGGATCTCTCTCTGGTGACGTCTATCGGACTATGGGCTTGTGCTTTGAGTGTGGAAGAGAAACTGGACTGAATATGGCACTTTGTCACATTGTAACACGGTGAAAACTTTTTAAAGAGTCGATTTTCCTTTTAATCATGCAACGTTGGCTGTCTGAACAAACTTATAGTGCTAAAGCTGTTTCGATGTATCTGAACTTTAGGAATTCCTGACTTATTTAGAATGAGAAAACTTTTGAGACTGTTTTCTCTCCTGCAGTAGCTGTTTACAGAGAGGTCTTGAGTAAACACGTTGCTCGCTTTTGCGCAAATCACCCGCCTAATTTATTTACCCAGCACCTGTTGCTGAAATGTGCGAGAGCGGAAGGGCAACAGCAGCTGGCAGCGAGCGCCGTTTGGACGCTAGCTGTGAAATGTTTGAGTTTTGCCGTTCGAATTGTTTGTCCGCCGATGTCGGTGCTAATGGAATCATTGATAGCAACACCGCCGGACGGGGTGTCAACAGGGGTGCAGGATGAGGCGCGCGAGTGCGTGCGCGTGTGTGGAAATTACTGTTGCGACGGCGGAATAACAATGTCAATGCCTCTCAACAATTGGGAGCAGCGGGAGGCAGAGGGAGACAAGAGCGTGGTTATACAGGAGAGAGAAAGGGCAACGCGATGGACGGAATATTAAAAAACACCAAGGAGAGTCGGGTGTTTCTATCTTCCAACCAAGCTACGCCATAATCCCACCCCCAACATTCTTCTAACCTTAACCAAATCTGCACTGAAAAAAGTGAAACACTGCTGTTGTTGATTCAATATGTTCTTTGCTATTGGCTTAAATAAATAAAATCAAATTGGTTAGTCCAATTAAAACCATATAGATTGAACATTGTGTTTTGATACATTTTTGTATGTCCATCCAATGGTCTATTGCAAATTGACAGTTATTTATAAAAGTTAATTGATCTAATGAACAATCGTTCGTCGAGCCATCGAACACAGGGGGCAGCACTGACAACCGCAGCACTTGACTCTACCGCTGAAGAAGATGACACACCACGTGTTCCAGATTTCAAATGTGGCCAAGACCTTTTCACTCAAGATCTAGCCAGACCCACTGTTGGAACTTTACAGCGAGAAAAGGTAAGTTAAAAGCATATTTAGACTTGTAAACTTAATACATGTGTCCTGTATGTATGCACAGACGCGTCAGATAGAATTCTCCTTAAGTTGAATTTTAATTGAACATGTTTTGGCACTGAAACTGAATAAATTGATTGTGCATCAAATCTCTTAAATATTGTAGGCTATGAGTATTAGGTTGAAGGTTTTATTTTTGACCAATTGCACCCTTATGATTTAGATATTACACTAACTTAGGAGGGTTAAGCGCAGCCGCCATTTTGTGTCGTGACATCGCCTGGACTTTGAAATGCAACTCGCATAAAATAAATACTATCTACCTTTACTGTGCTTTAAGCTGACATGAATATTATTCCTTAACGTGTTTTGCAAGCGCTTAAACCAGTGATGTGACGTTCACGAACGAATCGAGTCTTTGTTCGTCTCTTCACTGAGAACGACGGGAGCCGAGCGGAGCCAAGTCCCTGTAGAGAACATGAACTCTTTTTCTTTATTATTCCTCTTCGCGCTTAAGTTGTGCATGCTTATTTTGCGAAACAAGCGTGACTGCTGGAGTGGGGCGGAGAGAGGAGTGGCACGGGGACAGACCGCGGGACGTGAGCGCGGCCTGCGGGGAAAGGGTTTAAGCGCGCGGCTCTGGGGAAACAGCGAGTGAGCGCGGCCGAACGTTCCCAGCGCCAGCTCTCCCGGGCCATGGGAGAGGAAAGGTGCGCGGGGTCGGTGAGTGATGCGGCGGCTACAGGCGCCCCGACACGAAACATCTTCCACCTGTTCGCTCCGCTCTTGGTCGCCTCCGAACGGCAGCGACATCACCGCCCACTGCCTCCTCCGCCCCGGTCACCTCCACCGCTGCTGCTGCCCCACAGGGAGCTCAAAGTGAGCAGCATGAATGAAATAATAAACAACTGTTTGGGGCAGACGAGCCCCTAAACGAGGAGATCGCGTTGAAACACTATTATATGACCTGTAATTACAATTAAAGGACAGAAAATGTTTGACCCAACTTCCAAAAGTGACTGTCATAAAAAAGTCATAAAAAGTCATTTGTAAAATAACTTGTTCAAAAAGCTGAACCAAGCAAATGTAATTAATGTTCAGCTCTTCTTTATTGTGTACTTTTTGTAATTTTAGCATGAATATGCGTTGCACTTTTTTTCTTAACTTATTTATTACATTCACAAGAATATATGCATTTTAGTCTGTTAAATTTGCTGAAAAAATGACAGACCATTTACAGTTAAGTAATGTATTTTTCTGTCTCATCTGCACAGGAGCCGTCCCCCACACCAGTACTAGGACGAGGACTCCTGTTTGCTGATCATCTCCATTTGAGGAGGTCGGTCTATGCATTATTTGAAAGGCATAATGTTATGCAACCTTATTGTACCAGCACATTTTCAAGAATATATCTATATATTTAAATTACTACAATGTCTGTATAAATGTACATACTTGTTTACAGTTAAATAATTGTTTTACAGGCTTCCATGAGCGGTACACTGGATGCAGGTACACACCATGTGTACTGAAGTTAGTGATGCTGTTCCAGTGGACGCGCATTTAAAGAACATCAGGTATGACTGGGCTTGAAAATAACCATGTCTTTGTAGTGCTTGTGCTCTTAGCTGTAAAATCTCTTATTATATTAGGTTTGGTATTAACAACCGCCAATTTTACATAATTTACAAAACTTAACTGTTCAGATTTGAGCAACATCAATGCTATTAATCATTTCTCTATTTGATCGGTTCTTTATTGGTTCTCTGGGTTCCTGATCAATGGCCTACATAACATGTGCATCTTGTAGTTTAACAATTGATCAGAGCCAATAAATTGATCTTTTTTGACAAGTGTGCGAGCTGACAATGGGCTCTATTCACACAAGTGACACGGGACTTCAGACTGGACTCTCTGGGAGGCACTGCTTTCCTCTCCCATTATTTCCCTATGGAGGATTAACAGTGTCTCATCCAAATAAATGAATAGTACTAGATTACATGGCAGGTTGTAAGTTACTGACAGTCAGTGTTATAAACATCATACTGGATGTAAAGGCTTCACTGAAGGACACATCAGTGTTCCATCGTGGTAGATGTTTTTGTCCTCAAGCTAAGGGCTAACTTTTTTCTTCGGTCAAGTATTTACATCCAACATAATGTTTTTAACATGTACCTTCAACTGTTCATGGGTAATTCACTGTCCATGGAATCTAGAGCTTTTCATTAATTTGGACGAGACACTGCTAATCCCCGACAAGGAAATAACGGGAGAGGAAGAGCAGCAACTCTCTGAGAATCTAGTCAGAAGTCCCTCATATAGAGCCAATCATGTACTATAATGCATTTGAAAAACATCTGCAAATAAGCCTTTGGATGTTATGTACATAACATCGGCCACTGAGTTGGCAATGTTTTCTTGAACTGTCCCTGTCAAAGAAACAAATAAATGAATAAGGGTATTGAACAAATATTAGAAAATGAACTGAAAGCTGACGATATTAGAGTTGCAGGAGAAATATGGTTTTATTTTACCCAAAAACTAAAATTAGTTCTCTTGTAGTACTGTGCAATACCTAAAATTTTGCTAAAGACCAATATCATGTAAATACTGGAGCCAGTCCTTTTGTCTAAAATTGGTGTATATATATGCTTCTTTATATTTTAATTAAGAAATACCATAGGAATGTATCATTTTCTAACTTTACTTTACAAAATGGGGGAAATCAGGCTTTTTCATAGAAGGAGAAGATGAACGACATTTCAAATATTGTAAGATTCTGGTTTGTGTTTAACATGAAGTGCACATTTATTACTGATTTGGGTATTTTGAGAGTGGACATCTGTACTTTCTCAGAGCTCCCCTTTAATACATGTATTTTCAGTGTTCTCTACAGCTGCAGTAATGTTATTTACAAAACCCTCATACTGTAATTACAAAGTTAAAATACCAGTGGCTCATTCAGACTCTGTTTGACCTGGTTAAGGCTTAGTTTAGCCGGGTTTAGACCCGACCATGAAAATCATTGCATTATTTGTAAATTCTAATATGTGTTATTCCACTCATGTTTTGCAGATTCAGCAAGATTTCCGTGTGGAGGAAGAGCCGATGGCAGTCGTCGTAACACCCATCGTGAAGATTGTGACAGATCTGCATTCAATGGTTCAAGACTTTGCAATTCGGACTCATAACGCCTCAACATGAAGTACCCAAAGAAATGTGAACGCACAGTTGAATTCATCCTGAAGGTACTCATGGGACTGGATAACAAGAAATGAACACGGATCACAGGGAGACTGATACAGTGATTATTATGCTGTACCTTGGCTGCACAGCTGTTGTTTTTTGGAAAATTCTTGTTCATCCAGTTTTGCTGTGAAAGTGTTTGAAAATGCATAACAATGTGGCTAAATACATTATACTACAGTTTTAACACTTTTTCTCAAAATGTTTAACCAGCTTTTGAACCTTGAGCCAAGAATTGAAAAATTAGAAAGTATGAAATGTTTGTGTACCTACATTACTCATATTACAAAATATTGCAATTTGCATTTGTACATACAATGTCTTTGGCAATAAAAAAGTAAATTAATCCAAATGTGTTTTAATGAAATTAATCAATTTAAATGAAATCAATAAATGGCATTGATTAAGCCATTAAAAGTACATTGGTTCAATGAAAAAATTTAAATTGGCACATATCTGCTAATGAAGAGTTTTAAATTGACTCAATGAACCTTTGAACATTCAAGTTAGGAACATTTTTTTGTTGAACCAATTTAAAATGTTCACAGTTACAGATGAAACATTTATAGTTGGACTAATGAATATATATCATTATGAACAACTAGTAAAATGCGGATGTAAATGATTTCTAAACAATTTGCAGATTAAGCCAATGTTTTATTTTTCTCAGTGTGTTTTCCTCTTCCGAACCTTAACCTTAACCGTAATCCTAGCCTTAATCCCTAACCCTAAACATTTGTAAAACTATAATATTAAGTTAACAGAGCCAACAGAAAAAGCTCCATTTCGAGTGTCATCCAATGAGAATTTGCAAGGGCGTGGCTTATGATAAATGAAAGGATTGCAAGGAACGTTGAACAGTAACATGATGCTAAGTTAAAAGGTTATGACTGTTTCCTTTTTTCCTATTAAGAGTTAGACATGTTGACACTTGTTGAAAAATTATTTAAACAGTACGTGATGGAAAATGTGCAGCTGTTGGATAATCACGTATGTCATAATAACAAACTTTACTAGAGCAGTTTCTGCGTCGATTACTAGCTGTGTTAGCCTTGAAGCTAAAGACTAGCGATAATTTGACACTCACATTGTTAGCGTCTAATTAAGTGCCACTATCTTTAAAAAAAATGTCTCAGTCTGTTATTTAAAATTTTCCTCTGTTTTTAAAAAAAAAATCTTATTTTATGTTTCATTTCATCTTTATCCCTACACTAGCGAACAGGAAGTTACCCTAAAGCATTCCCTAGACAGGAAGTAGTTTTTACCCTACACGGGCAAGCAGGAAGTTAGCCAAAAACGTCCCTAGACAGGAAGTATGAATGTGGTGTGTGAGTGAGTGGTTGGTGGTGGTCGGAGGGGCCGATGGCGCAGACTGGTTGCCTCGCTTCCGTCAGTTTACCCCAGGGCAGCTGTGGCTACAACAGTAGCTTATCACCACCGAGTATGGAGTGAATGAATAATGACGACAATGTAGCGCTTTGAGAAACTTGTTAATACAGGCTTGTAAAGCGCATTACAAGTGTAAGGCATTATTATTATTAAGTAGTCTTTACCCTACATGGGCAAACAGGAAGTTACCCAAAAAGTTCCCCTAGACAGGAAATAGTCTTTACCCTACATGGGCAAAAAGGAAAGCGAAAAACATTCCCTAGACAGGAAGTAGACTTTACCCTATACATGGGCAAAAAAAGAAGTTAGCCAAAAACATTCCCTAGACAGGAAGTAGTCTTTACCCCGACATAGGCAAAAAAGAAAGTGAAAAACATTCCCTAGACAGGAAGTAGTCTTTACCCCGACATGGGCAAAAAAGAAAGTGAAAAAAATTCCCTAGACAGGAAGTAGTCTTTACCCTATACATGGGCAAAAAAAGAAGTTAGCCAAAAACATTCCCTAGACAGGAAGTAGTCTTTACCCCGACATGGGCAAAAAAGAAAGCGAAAAACATTCCCTAGACAGGAAGTAGTCTTTACCCTTACATGGGCAAACAGGAAGTTAGCTAAAAAAAAATCCCTAGACAGGACGTAGTCTTTACCCTACATGGGCAAAAAAGAAAGCGAAAAACATTCCCTAGACAGGAAGTAGTCTTTACCCTTCCATGGGCAAACAGGAAGTTAGCCAACAACATTCCCTAGACAGGAAGTAGTCTTTACCCTACATGGGCAAACAGGAAGTTAGCTAAAAAAAAAATTCCCTGCTTAGACAGAGCCTATTGGTCAAGACCCAAACCCCACAATACAGCTTCTGAGCTGCCAAGGAATTACTCGGTGTACAATTTTTCAAATAGAAATAAGCAGTAGCGGTCTAAGTTCTTCATTTCATTACTTTAAGTACTTGTCAAATATTACTACAAAACAAGTAATAGTTGCTCAGTCAAATCACTACTCAAGTTGAAGTAGTATTTGCGGTGGAAATGCTTCAGTCTACAAAGCAGAAGTTTTAGAAAGAAAGTACATTGTCACACTGCCCCCTACTGCTCTGGAGTGTCCATCACATGGCATGGCTTCAAAAGTAAATGTATCGGAGTAGAAATTGATTTATCTTTTGAATGCAATGGCGTAAAAGTAGTAAATTACGCAAACAAACTGAGTGAGCCGCACAAAAGACTTCAGTGATGTGGCGTGCTGCGTTTAGCCTGAAGATGTTGGACACTTGAGATGAGCTTTGCGCCACCAAAAGGTTAAGGCCGACAACAAAAAGATAAGCGTGACTGATTTTTTCTTTTTCCTTCTCACCTGAGGATGGGGGAGGGGCACCTGATCTGTGCTCAAAATGAGGAGTGCGAGATTAGATGTCATCAGAAAGCCCCGACATTAATCTCGCTGATGAAAGCGCCGTAATATTATCCTAAGACGAGACGGCTCGACATTCATTATGGGTTTTTCCCCCCTTAAAAGTCCTCGCTCATATTCCGACTTCATTTGACAGCCCTGTACCTGATTCCGATTCATTTAGCCCGGGTAATGCGGGACTCGGAATACCGGGGTCGGTTGGCGAAGATATAATAGGACTGTCAAATTAGTTTGCACTAAGGGGATCTCTCGCGTTCTTTACCTAAGGCTCTTCATAACAATGTAAATTGGACGGGTTGGCAAACCATCTGCTCTGTCTGTGTGAGGTTCTCCGTGGTCATGTCTCTGTGCCATGAGTGTGGGGAGAAGTCACACAAATATACCCCGTCTTTAAAGTGGATATGACAGGTTTTAACGAGGGGGTATTGTGCTTTTTTCAATCACATAGTACCAGTCTATAGCTCACTACAATGATGATGCAATCTTATGTATGTACAGTGGTGTGCAAATGTTCATGATTTTCCTTTATAAATAATTGGTTGTCTGGATAAGAAATTTCAGGTAAATATATCATATAGGAGACTAACACAGTGATATTTGAGAAGTGAAAAAAAGTTTAAAGAATTCTTGCACACTTTCCATAAATCATATAAACAAAATTAAGCATGTGCATAAATTTAGGCACCCGTGTCATTTTATTGATTTCAATACCTTTAGCACAAATTATTTTCAATCAAAATTGGTTTGGTAACCTCCGTGACCCTTGACCTCCATACACAGGTGAATCCAATCATGAGAAAGGTTTTTTAAGGAGGTCAATTGTAAGTGTTTCTCCTCTTTGCATCTTCTCTGAAGAGCCTCAAAACAACTCAGATGACCTGAAAACAATGATTGTTCAGCATCACGGTTTCGGGGCAGGACACAGAAGGCTGTCTCAGAGATTTACACCAAGTGTGTTACGTCCAGGGCCCATTTTACGTACGCCTGCCCTAACAATAGGAAATAAATCAAATTAATCTGGTGGTTTACACCTGTCCGTCAGGTGTCCGTCACGTCTACGGCTCTGCGGCAGGAATACACATTGATTCTATTTTTGATGGACGCCGGAGCATCATCAATAGCTTTTTCTACAGTGCAGTAGTTTGTTAATGCTGCGTAATGAGCCATGTGCTCGACAAAAGGGAAAAACACCGGATAATTGTCTAGTTTTGACATTGACATCAAGGCAGAACTGCTTCTCCGTGTTTCGGTGGGACGATAAACAGCGTAACACCGCTCCAAAACAACAACATGACATCTCCTGGAAAAAGTTTAGTCTCGTCTCTGCAGAAAATAACAAGCCGATATTCATACTCTTTGCGACAGTTCAGTCGCTCAAACATATAACCTGGAAAGTTCCAAAGTGTGGCTTTAAGTTGAGACACAGTGAAGATTTTTTAGCTTTTTTTCTTCTTTAACATTTTAGTTTTAAAGCAAACTCACCCTTTCACTGCGCTTCTTTTATGACGTTTTTTACACACCACTGAATCACTCCCTCGTCTTCCTTATACAAATATTGCCGTGTTTGGTATCCACGTGTCGTACGTGAGGCGATCGAGGTCATGATGTAATCCTAATATGGTCATTTCCTGTCTGGGAGAGAGGAAGTGAGGTTTTCTTCACACTCCTGCAACCAAAATGAAATCATAAACCGACAGAGCTTATACATTTCCCCTCACATTCCTCATACTGTATGTAAAACTTTCAAACTGATATCTCTAAATCCCAAATTCCTCTGCCGTGTGTCGCCTTAAGCAAACATCAGCGGCACAAATGTCAGCGCTCCCCTCTGTCTCCCTCTCCTCTAAAGCCCTCCTCAGACGCTGCACACTTCCATCACCGCGGCGCCCTGAGTAACCACTTGTAGAGCCGCCCGACACAGTGGATGATGAACTCTTATGAGATCCCACCGCCGCGCCAGCCAGATTCAACTTTTCATCTACGCAAAGTAATAGCATTGCCTCACTTTATTCCCCAATAAACCGCCGCGCGTTGCTTGCTATTTTTCCCTCACAAAAATCCTCGCCCGCTCATTTCTGGTTATTGGGTTATGAGAGCATTTGGCTGTCGCGCGCCGCACCCAGCGCGAGCCATGAATCACTTTTGCGCGGTTGCACGGGCCACTCTCCGGTGTAATCAACCTGACTGACAATTCCCAAGGAGGTCTTTACACCGGCGCCGGATCAAATGACGGGGCGGAGGTTTGTCCGGAACTGGTCCTTTTTTAAAGGGACGGGATTCGCTTGGAGGCGTGGTGACCGAACAAACAAACAAACCAAAAACACTTGGCCGTGTGGATGGTGAAAGTGCAGTGAAACAGCGGAGGTTTTGCCCAATCTTCCTTGCGAAAGTCTTCCAGAATTGAGAGATTTAGGTCAGACTGTGGAGGCCATGGGAAAAACCTTCAGATTCAGTGTTTTAGTGACATTACCCATTTTTTTTTTCGTGCAACATTATTACACATAACTTTGATAAATAAAGAACTAGAACAACTTAAAACTATTAGAAAGGCATGCATAAGAAGATTCAGTTGAAAATATGATAAAGACAACAACAATTTGTCTTAGAACAGCAGCGTGTGTGTTATGTTTATGGCTTCTTCCGATACGGATATTCTGCCAGCTAATAATGCAATAACGATGATTTGGCGATATATTGTGCAGCTCTAATGCCACAAAACTGATATGCAAACACTTCATCAAACAGAGGAAAGATAATTGGACAAAACAGCTAGCCTGGGAATCCCCATGCTGCTGTGTGCACTCGGATCATTTTGAACTTCACAGCAGTCTGGGGACCATGACCGAAATGGAGGAGGGATGGTAAGACATTGATGCGCTATTCGACATACGGAAGCTTGTAGTTTGTTTACGGATTAAAAGAAAAGAGTTTATTTACAGATCCAACATGACAGCAGCAGACGTGGCAACATATTTCGATCAAGCTTTAGACCTTGTTCTACATAGTTTAGCCCGAAAGCTTACAGCGGGTTCGTCATACGTCATCTGATACGATGATACGATTGGCTGTGGCTACATGCAGACACATATGATAGACATTTGTAGCGCCCAATTAACGGCTATGGAGAATCGTAAACCACACCTCTCCTACGAGAAAAGGAATTGGTGATCCCACCGATACCCCGGCTACAAAACAGCCAACTTTTAATCAAATTATTGTTTAATAATTCTAAAAAGCTGAAATCATTATCAAATAACAGACATTTTAGATATATTGGAGAAAACTTTTTTTTTTTTTTAGGAAAGGCTTGCAAACCACTGAAATGGTTCCGGGACCCACTTTTTGGTCCTGACCCACCAGTTGGGAAACACTTTTTATTCCATCATTTTGGTATTTTCAATGAATGCAGTAAAAATTGTGGAATGATGTAATCATTTTCCAATAAATGTTGATTTAATGCCAGTTTCAATCCAATTAAAGAGGGGGTATTCTGCTTTTTTCAATCACATAGCACCAGTCTATATCACACTACAATGATGACGAAACCGTCTGTTGGTCTGTAAATGCAGTAAATTAGAATAACTGCCTTGTATAAAATTGCTCTCTCAAAATGGCTGTAGTGAATGTCTTGAAATAGGCCTCTGTCTCTTTAAGAACCTCTGACCCTTTCCGACACGCCCCCTCCACAGGCTGTCTGTGGCATCAGTGGGGAGGGGGTTCTGCTGAGGAGCAGTGGTTGGTTACTCGGCTGGTGACGAAAGCTCGGAGGCGTCTCCAGGAGGTGGGGGCGTTCCTAGGAGGACTCAGGCAAACCTATCCCTAAAATGGCCGCCATCAGAGTTTTTACAGATTACTCAAAAATACGTGAATGTGCCAAGGCAACACTTCAGGCATGTTTTTAATGAGGGAATGACATAACGACATGATGTAAAGCTTGAAAAAGTCCATTTTGCATAATACCCCCCTTTTAAATACGGTTTAATGACATTTAAAGTGATAGTCTGGAAGTCTAAATGTATTACAAATGTTACAAAATCTGCAAAATTGTATACTAAACAATAGTATATACTAAGTCCCTCCTACCCGGATTTCAGCAACTAATCAGAGTCTAGTATCCTCCCACTTTGACCAATGGGACGAGCTTTTCCCGTGAACCAGCCTGTCAGGTCCAATCAGGAGGGAGGGGGAGGAGCTTGATTGCTTATTTTTGTGAATAAACAATCAAGGGAGTAATTTAATGGTTTACCTTCAAATTTCACTCTTTCTCTCCTCACTTTGCAAACTTACAGACTATCACTTTAAGGCCTTGATTTTGGCACAATTCATTTAATGACCGCGGAAACTCTGGACAAATAAAAGTACAAATGGCACATATCCTTTTCAAGGCCTCGGCTAATATAGATACACTGAGCTTGAAAATGTGATATCCAGGATCTCAGTACCACATGTGATGAAAGCCTCTTGCGCCGTTTTTTCCCATAAGTGCAGCAAACATAGCTGTCTCTCTCTTTTTGCGCACATTTCTATTATTCCAACATGCCATGACTGCAGCCTGATTTATCCACCCGGCAAAGGTCGAGCCTCCTCTTCCTCCCGTCGCACCTCTTCGTCTGCTCTTTTCAGCCGCCCGTTCATCACGTTAACCGCGCTGACGTGCCGTCGAATGAGCATACCGTCACCAACTTCCCGTCTGCAACTCTTCCCCAGACGCGGGTAAAAATGGGGGGGCTCTGTTCCATCTCCGCGGAGCTACAGTACAGCCGTTCCTCCGCTGAGATCAATTCAGCCGCCGCCGAGTCGAAGCAATTGCCGCAGTCCCCAGTTCTTTTGATGAGAGAAGTCGAGTCGGGTCACGAAACAACGGCGCTCCTCGCTCAGGCGCTTGTTCCCCCGGAGAATGAGCGCAATGATGATGATGACGACGACGGTGGTGGTTTGCTGTAAAAAAGAAAAAAAAGTGGGTTTAGCGCCGAATGCTCTAATTGACTTTCGTGTTAAAGCAATCTGCATACCTGATTGTCCCGGCGGAAGAGGATAAAAAGGGTGCAAGCTTTATTGGCTGTCAGTTATGTCAGTGTGAAGTCGCTGTACGATTTCATTAATAGTGCCCTGCGTTTGTAGGGAGGGGCAGGTCGTTGCCATGGAATCAATATAACAATACCAAATCGGTACTCGACTGGGCATCAATGCCAGGAAAGAAGTAGCGATAGCATGTGCAAAATAAGGCCCTGTCCAGTGTCCACACGAAGTCAAGCTCAGGAGTAAATGCAAAAATAATCAATCCCGCGTCTCATCCTCACATAGAGGTGCTTGGCAGTACTTAATATGTAAATTGGTAGTTTCAGGAACACTTTTGGTCTGATGTGATGTGACATTTGCCGGATCATTAAACACTATTATATCAGATCAAATCTTTGCCAGATCCTCCTAAATATTTCCCGGATCCTTTACCCTGAAAAACGGAAAATTGGGGAATGCGTAGGTCCTAGGTTTGAAGAGGTCTTAGGTTTGAAGAGGTTCTAGGTTTGAAGAGGTTCTAGGTTTGAAGTTGTCCTAGGTTTGAAGTTGTCCTAGGTTTTGAAGAGGTCCTAGGTTTGAAGTTGTCCTAGGTTTGAAGAGGTCTTAGGTTTGAAGTTGTTCTAGGTTTAAAGAGGTCTTAGGTTTGAAGAGGTCTTAGGTTTGAAGAGGTGCTCGGTTTGAAGAGGTCCTGGGTTTTTGGGGGTCTGTAAACGAACATTTTCCCAGCTCGGTCCCAGAATGGAAAGATCTCAAAACTGCGTTTACGTGGTTTCAGCGTTTCGCCGTCTCCGCAAAGTTTTCTAAAACAACGACATCACAGCGCCAGTGTTGTGTCTGTTCTCCATGATCTACTGATCTTATAAAAACATCTTCCTGCACAATCCCACCGCGAGCCCCTGGTGACAAGTAGAAAAACACGGCAGAGTTAGCCTCCATTCAGTCTGTGTTTTTTCTGACAGTAATAGTCCAGTCAGTGACTGTATTTCCGCTTTAGTCCTGTCACTTTTGAAGGATAAATTCACCTCCTTGTCTCTTTTGTAGATCATACATCCATGAAGTAGTTTCATTTTCATGGCGTGCTACTGTCTACTTTCCATAAAGTTTACTGCACATGTGCTACAGTCACAAACAAAGCCAAGCAAGGGAAGCTTGGCTTTGTTTGTGAACGATGTTTTTGCCCATCAAATAACTATCATTACAAACTGGATGGCCGCCAGAAAAATAATTCACTCAAGGTTGCAAAGTGTCTCTGGGGAATCCCAAGTAGATCAATAGATAAGCAGGGAAAAAATACAATGGAAATTTCTCTCTATAGAGTAATAACAATTTTGTTTTTACAAACTTTAAATTGAATGCATAATTACACAAAAAATACACCTGGACATTAAAAAATAAATGAATATTATTGCTGAAAATTTTGTTTTTCTTAAAAAGTAGAAGCCTAAAACATTTCTGTTGAACAATAGTTTTACATTGTCAGCCTCAAAATCTTTGAATCATAACACCCTTTAAATATATATATGTGATATAGCTTAAGTTGAACTGCACTGTTTTTTTTAGATGAAATGAATATATTTTAATTTGGATCACAACTTCCCATAATGGGTCCCAACACCATAGTCCAATATTCTTCTTTAGTACAGGATTCAGTCTAATGCATAAACGCATTAGCATCCCCTTGCTTTAAACCACCCTGAGCGTGTATGCCCGCTGGATCATTCTCCCATATTTGATTCCTTACAGCTGTGCTGCTGTCTGCCGCTCCTGGCACTGACCGGGATGCGCTCCCTTCCAACTGCAGTCTGCTCCAGACGGGCAAAGCCATGATCGCCGCTGTTTATTTATTCAGCTTTTAATGTTGAGCAGGATAGGTTGGCCGCATGCATTACGCGTGCGTCACAGAGTTTGCCTGCCGGCTAGTCGGGGGGAAAAATGCCAGCTCTTTGCATATGCATTAACACCAAGAGAAGAAGGCTGCATAAAGTGGACCTGGAGATGGACAATGCTTTTATCCTATCAAAATGGCCGCTTGGAAGACATGCATAATTTAGGTTTATCGTTAATGACATCAAAGAAAAGCATTTAAGAAGCTGCGAAAACTGCTAGAGCAAAGAAAAGTTGCCGTAAAACAAGTCTGAAAATGGCTTTATTTGGAACGCCAACCATTCCCTAAGAAAACGCCAAAAACCTTGAGCTATGGAGCATCATTGAAAGACAACAGCGGTGCAGAATAGGCTGCATTTGACCCATTCTTCACTGTTGCCACCTGTCGGGAGCTGTGGGTGACATCTCGCAGCGCATCTTCAGATTTGTCGCTTTAGGATTTGGATCAAGAGCTGAGGAATTCACCTAGATTTTAGAGCAAGCACCAATTCCACAAACATGAATGAACTCTCTCGCCGCTTTTTGTTCCCTCTTTTTTTTTACTTTTTTGGAATGAATGAATGCAGGCCCGATTCTTACCGACGTGGCGGTGGCGTGACTCACCGCAGGATTGACTGATGTGTTTAACCTCCTACAGTCGCACTTTTCAAAACATTTCAAAACAACAGTGAGGCATGCTAAAAGTGCCTGGCAGGAGAAAGCAAAAGGAGTGTTTTACATCCGCTTTCTGCTTCAGAGTGAAATTAAGCCTCACACATGGGAATACGGTGCATGTGCTTCATTGTATTGGCTCTTTGAAGCTTTGTTTCTTTCTTAAAGGAGACAAATCAAGATGACATTTCTACTCCTTTTTCTTCTTTCTGAGCTGATTCGTTTCATTTAGTTTGGATTAACCCTGTTCACTTTGATTTGAAAACAAAAAATGTCCCCCCCCAAAAAAAATAAAAAAATAAAAAAAACACTTAAACACTCTCTTTACAGATAAACTTTTACCAGGAAAAAGCAAAACAAATCTTCACAATAACATGTCTAGTTAGAAATTGTAATGTTCAGGGCCAGACTCTCAAAATTCTCTCATTGTGTTGACAATATAACATTAATTCAAATGCATTCAAGTCTTGGACTGAACAATATTTGGATGTTCTTTCCGAAGAAGGATTTTAATTTCTATTTCCTTGTTATTGTGCGTTAAATTTCAAAAAACGATGCAAAACTATAGTTTTGAAACAAAAATCTCCTCTGATAAAGTATTTGTCAGATATATCAACATATATACCCATACATTTCAACTAGGCTCAGTCCTTTATTCAGATTGTGTCTTCAAAATTATGGGACAAAGCATAAAAATACAAAATTGAAATAAAATTTGCAATACCTTTCTCTCATGTTAAACACCAATAACCTCCAGCAAAAGTTTCAGTTTGGATCTATAAATTTAAAAAGTTTCACTATTCACCTGCAGTGTCTCAACTTAAAACAGGGGTCCTCAGACTTTTTTCTCTGGGGGCCACATTATTGTTCCTGACTGTGATGGGGGGCCGGACCGGGTTGGCTATAATATAGAATTGTATGGCCCAGACCAAAATGCCTCATTGTGAAGTAGAGATTACTCGCCTGGCACAGTCGTCCCCACTACTATATCCACAAGATCAACCCTTGATTCAGGCACATATTTGTTTCACTGTAGTGGTTTGCAAAAATAGTAATCAAGTCTTCACACTTTCTTTTAATTTTCATTTATTTTCATTTTCAAATAAAACATCATTATGTAATGTGACCAAAGTAATAACTTCTTACACTTGTATTGCGCTGTACAAGCCTGTGTCACAAGTTTCTCAAAGTACTTTATTATTCATTCTCTCCACACTCTGTGGTGGTAAGCTTCATTTACCACGGGGCTATAATGTGTTATTCTGATCTCTTATGCAAGTGCCCTCTGCTGGACACCTATGGAATTATTTTTTATTTATTCAAATTGCCCCCTAGTGGCTGGAGTGAGTAAACTGGTTATTTAGTTAAAATATCCTAACTCCGCACAGGAATGGGCTAGAGACTTACTTTTTTTTTGGACATACTCAGGGATTTGTGCTCTACAAGTGGGGGGCCGGATTAAATCATCTCGCGGGCCGGATTTGGCCCGCGGGCCGTAGTTTGAGGACCCCTGACTTAAAAGAACAGGCCACTGTTTTTCCATACTTTGATGTTCTGACCTGAGCTTAGACGAGTTGATACGTACCTGTCTGGTCTTTGTGCCCGTGGAAGAGCTTGGTCGCTTCTAACTTCACCCCCGTTTGGAGCCATAGGAATACATTGGGAGAGGCCAAATGCTAGCAACATCTTTGGTCGTTGTGCGTGACTGAGCGCACACACAAAGACCAGACAGGTACGCATCAACTCGTCTAAGCTCAGGTAAGAACATATCTCAGGATGGAAAAACGGTGGCCTGTTCCTTTAAGCCTCAATTATCCATGACAGGTCCACATGTCTTGCTGCTGAACTATAGAAAGCACTATAGAAATGCATGTACATCTTGTACCACTTCAGCAGTTCTTCTTTCAGTCTTCTCTCAGATGTTGATGCTTCTGAACTGGTTTGAAATGCCTTTGCATCAGAAACATGAAATCTTATGGCAATAGGCTATACTGCATACCACAAAGCTATAGGTATCTTTCCAAAACTGCGCAGCATTACTGATGGGACAACATTGTCGCCCCAAGCATTCTTCCTTCGAGGAAGTATTGCAACGTAATACACTTCCCATCCTTAAAATTGCACCACTCTGTGTAAACCGGTTTCCCTTGCTCCAGCCAGTTCAGTCCCTAGCACAATACGTCGCCACAGATTTGGACTTGCAGCCTCAGCACGTGCGCCCACATTTTGCAATCACATCCTTGACAGAGAGAATGAAATTATGGCGGGAACGCGGCCTTACAGTGAGCTCAGAGTGAGTATCTTCAGTCTCCCTTTAACACTCGGCTGTTCCAACTGGATTCTGCCCTTGTTTGAACCTTTGAAGTGCTAGGGCCCAATCTTTCATTCCTTCCTGTCTTTTCTTTACATAGACTTCAACATAGACATAGTTTCCAAATGTCTTTACTTAGGTACCCAAAAGACTGATTTCCCTGCCTCTGCGATCCATGATTTCTTCAAAGAGCCATTCAGAAGACCCGATATATTCACGCACACCGCATCACTGCTACAATAGTGAATCACTTTGGGAACTGCTGTTTATAAAATGTGCTCTAGAAATAAAGCGGTTTGGATTAGATCTTTAACGCAATGCCGCGCCCGGCCTCTCGTAACGCGCTCCCCTCTCCTCTCTCCGTTGTGTGGCTGCACGAGTCTATAATTCATAGACATATGCGCTCTTCCCTTTGAAATCTATCTATTATTGATTGCGCCGAGCCCCGCCGCTGTAGAGATGGTTAGGAGGCTATCCATCTCGTCGGCTTTACTCGCGGGGCGCACATGTGTGGACGCGCGCACCCCTGCTACAGCAGCTGGATCCGCACGCTCACGCGAAAAAAAAAAAAAAAAAAACACTTGAAAGAGGTTTGGATGGGGGGAGAAAAGAGGGGAGCGTGGCGCAGTGCAGACTGGCTTTTTCAGATACCTCCCTCATGGCTTCCCAGCGAAACAAAGAGACTCGATGCACCTCGCTCTCTCTCTCTTCCCAAATTCCACCATTTTTTCTCTCTGGCCATGTTTCTCTTCTTTTACTCCCCGCCTTTTGTTGCACTCTCTGGTTACAGTGGTTATCATTCTTACAGGGCTTACTAAATGACTTCAGAAAAATATTCTGGTTTCCTCTGCATTGATTTTTTATCATTTGAAATATGGTCTCTGAAAGAGTGTGTCAGGCGCCACTGCGGGTGAGGAGATTGCCTGGGGCTCCCCCCGCAGGCAGCAGTGGGAATAACTTTAAAAAGTAACTTTTGTCTTTACAACATGTTTAGCGGCTTCATGGCGGCAGGATAAACACACTTTGAGCAAAACGGCTCAGAACTGATCCAATGTTGGATTATGGGCTGTAAAAATGTGAGGAACTGTCTCGGGTTTAACAATGACTCAATATAACCCGGGAAGTGCTGCGCTCAAATCATAGAAGAGGAAAGAAGAACTGAAGTGAACAGGAGGATTAGTTAAAACCGTGTGAATGAAGTGAAATACTAATCTCGCTATGTTTTTGACAAGAGAACAATGTCATAACATGGTTTAAAGGAACAGGCCACCGTTTTTCCATACTAAGATATGTTCTTACCTGAGCTTAGACGAGTTGATGCGTACCTGTCTGGTCTTTGCGTGTGCCCTCAGTCACGCAAAACGACCAAAGATGTTGTTAGCATTTGGCCTCTCCCAATGTATTCCTATAGCTCCAAACGGGGGTAAAGTTGGAAGCTAACACACTCTTCCATGGTCACGCACAAAGACCAGGTGCGTATCAACTCGTCTAAGCTCAGGTAAGAACATATCTTAGTATGGAAAAACGGTGGCCTGTTCCTTTAAAGCTGAAGGAAGTCGAATATGAATGATACTGTATGTCTCATGTCAAATGACACTGACATTGGCTATGTCCACTAACTGACCATTGTTTCCATGAGCTTCTCATTCATTTTTCCACCAAGATCTTGCATTGATGATGGGTGAGTGTGACCAGCCTTCTCCAGCACATCTCATAGATTCTCAACGGGATTAAGATCTGGACTCTGTGGTGGCCAATGATGTCTCGTCTCATATTCCCTAAACTACTCTTTCACATTGTGAGCCCGATGGCATTGTCATCCTGGAAAATGAAGACGCACTGATGGAATAACCTGGTCATTTGGGAGGTTCAGGTCGTCAGCTGGTCAGTTCATTCTTTGGGAACACAGTGTTGCTGAACCTAGACCTGACCAACTGCAGCAGCCCCAGATCAGAACAGTTGGTTAAATCCAGGTTCCCGCTTTTGTTTTTGTCAGGCAGTGTAATTTCTCTTTCTCTGCTCCAAATTCCTTTTTCCTGGCTGCATTTCTGTCATTTTCTATTATTTTTGCTCCCCGCCTGTCACCGTGGCTGCTGTGGTCTCTCTGGTTCGCTGAAATGAATCCATAAACATTGGCTGCATAGTGTATAAAAGGGTGACTGGAGTGTTGTGTTTGTGATGTGTCGTTGGCCAAGGACGTAACGACAGCAGTGAACACTTGGACACTCAACCTGCTGCGCAACTGTTGTGCCATACATTCGACTTTGGTTCTTTTGCAACATAACCTTTCTCTGCCTTTCTCTTTCTGCCTGTGTCCAAATCCATGTTTTTTCTGGCTGCGGCTTCAGTCAATTTTTCTTCTTTTACTCCATGCCTTTCGTCGTGGCTGTTGCGCTCTCTGGCTAAAATGGTTCCTAAGACACTGGCTTTGGAATCATTAAACTGTGCTTAAAGTCCGTCCAAAATGCTTCTCGCGCCTGCCAAGGCTTTTGCCAGCATCGGGCTGTTGTTCGCTTAGCAACATAAGCTAAAAAGTAATTCTGAGAATGAGTTTAGGGAAATTAAATGGGACAATGTGTGCTTCCAAACCTTCCATTTGCAAAGATGCTGTTTTCCCAGATACTAACTCCGGAACCCAAGGAGTCCCTGATGGTTGCGGTTTTTTTTTACACTTTGTATCCATGTTTATCAATAATGAAGACCGTCTTGACTCAAAAACCCAGCATCTTTTGACCAACCCAGTTCATTTATCAAGGGCTGTGTCCGCCAACGTCTAATTGAATGAAACAATAAGAGTTCTAAAACCTCCAGGAAGATGATTTAGAAAGTCTGGTCAATCGAAAGTGATGGACCTTCCTGAGGCGCTTGATTCCACTTCGTCACCATCGTTTGACTCGGTTAGACTTTGGTGATGTCGTCACCACCCACGGAGACATCTTGTGGCGCTTCAGTCTTCAATTCAGCCTAGACTCTTTACATGGAGCCGAGTCTTTGGGATCCGTGTTCAGTTCAAAGAGCCGTTCAAAAGACTTTTTTGTTTTTCTGTTCTGAAAACCTCTCTGAGACCTGGTCTATGACAGACACTTTTTATTGAAATGGTCCGAAATTACGATTGGACTGACTTTGACCCTTTTAAAAATGGGTTTTTGACTTTGTGCCACAATTAATGAGGGAACTACTTTCTGCCAAATCATTTTAGGTGTAAAAAACTGAAATGTAATGTGCCGAGATGTAGCACAAACTGTTTACGATTACGATTCTTTCATGAGCGTCACATCCCTTAAAAGCACCCTTGATGAAATGAGGTGATTAGTCTTAAAGCATTGGTTTTGTTCATTTGGGTCCAAAAAGTCCAGTAAATTTGCTTGATCAGACTTTGTATTTCATCTGGACTTTGTTGAAGTCTTGTTTTATCTTTCAAATTCTCAATGTCACTTTTGCAATTCCACGCACTACTCACATCCCACATTCATACATCCGTGAGTAATTAGCATGATCGTAGATGGTATAGTATACATAGGGGAAAGGTAATCTTTATTTCATGACCATGAAAAAAGGGAAAGCTTGTGAAGCGCGACTAAGGCGTTCAGCAACTTGCACTACACAATACTTTTGCATCCCCCACTCATTTTGGGTCATGACGCAACTCTTTGTAACCCGTTAAAGCCCGGTCATACATCCAGCGTTGTACGGTAATAGTAGCGAGTAATGGGGGACTGGGGAATATGTTTTTTTTTTTTTTTTTTTTAGAAAGCCACTGACCTATTTCTTAAAGGGGAAATCAGCATATTTGGAAAGTACACGCTTAGCTGGAGGAGGAATTGGTTCACATTGCAAAGCATGAGAAAAAAAAAAGGTGAAAATGGCTCCGCTGCTTCAAGGTAGGATAACAAAAATCTTTTTACTGTGTTGATTTCGTAAGCTTCCCGACCGCTGCGAGGAAAACGCTCACCGCAAAAGTGCGGACGGAGCGTACGGCGGATAGGTACTCGTCAATTCGGCGCCCATCGATACTCCATGTATGTTGATGAATTGGCAATATCAATAAAAAACACTTGGAGAGCCGAGGTAATCCGAAGACGATCGATGCCGGGATTATCTGGAGAAAACAGTTTGTTCAGCCTTCTCCCAATGGAACACGAAGGCTTAGCACAGCATTAGGTACAGTAGACGTGGGAGCCTGCAATGTCTTGTCAGGCCCCAATAATCGCCATTTTTAAGCTGTCCAAATCCGGAGCAAATAATTACATATAATGCTAGGGCTATTATTTGTTTTTTTTTCTTCACAATACCTTAACAATATGTGCTGGAGAAGTGAAAAATAAATGAAAAATAACAAGCACTTAGCATTTTCGAGACACACCGGCAATTTGTCAACAAGACGCTCTGCAACAACTTTTGCAATCTTATGCAACCAAGGTTAATCGGCTCTGTTGCTACATGGTGACTTCCTGTACACTCTTTTCCTCACACATTAGCGCTCACCTTTAGTTTAGGGTGACCAGAAGTCCCAGTTTACCCAGGACAGTCCCAGTTTGAAGCAATCTGTCCCGTGCTCCCGTGAGTTTATCCAAAACCAGAAATTTGTCCCAGTTTTACACAATCATTGGCCCAGGTGTCCCGGGTTTGTCACCAGAGCCACGCCCAAAAGCAGTGTTTTGACTAGAAACATAAATACTAGCAACTGAATCAATAAAAAAAAACTCACTTTAACTGAGCACATTTTCTCCAGGCCCAAATCTGAGAGCTGACCGTGTAACGCCTAATTTGAAAGCTAAGACCCACAAAACTGATCTAAACCTTTTTGTCACGTTATCACCGTGCTTATCACAGGTTTGACACATTTTGATGGCTTTCTTGTTGCTTTTTATGTGTTATTGTTGATTTTCCGACATTGTGTTTTTGTCAATTTTTTTTTGCATTTTTTAAAGAATTTTTTTCATGTATTAATCTACTTTTTGCCGATTTATCTTTTTCTTTTGTTGCTTTTTCTTTGCTTTTTGGCCCGCTTTTGTCGTGTTCTTGTTTTCAGCCTCTAGGCCTCATTTGAAAGCTAAGACCTTGTAGTGTCTGAAAACCCGTATAAGATCTGTGCGGGTAAAGCGCAACTCAAAGGAAGTGGATTTTGATTACATGAGCATGAGAAAAGTCACGATTTGTACGTCCCACAGATCCCCCCATTTTTATCCCAGTTTTTAAAGCAGAAAATCTGGTCACCCGATTTCAGTTTCGAGATCAAACATACATCTCGAAACATATCTGCATATTTTCTACCAACACGTCAATTAAACAACGACAGGAAACCGCTGTAAACACAAGACGTTAGCTGAAGCTAGCTTAAAGGAACAGGCCACCGTTTTTACATACTGAGATATGTTGTTACCTGAGCTTAGACGAGTTGATCCGTACCTGTCAGGTCTTTGTGTGTGCCCTCAGTCACGCACAACGCCCAAAGATGTAGTTAGCATTTGGTCTCTCCTGGCATTTTCCTATAGCTCCAAACAGGGGTGAAGTTGGAAGTGACCAAGCTCTTCCACGGGCACACACAAAGACCAGACAGGTACGTATCAACTCGTCTAAGCTCAGGTAAGGACATATCACAGTATAGAAGAACTGTGCGCCCACAGTCACGCAAAAAGACCAAAGATGTTGTTAGCATTTGGCCTCTCCCAGTATAGTCCTATAGCTCCAAACAGTTTGAAGTTAGAAGCGACCAAGCTCTTCCACGGGCACGCACAAAGACCAGACAGGTACGCATCAACTCGTCTAAGCTCAGGTAAGAACATATCTCAGTATGGAAAAACGGTGGCCTGTTCCTTTAATGCGACATTCCGCGCACAGAGCCCACTGTGACTCTTTCAACGATTTCTTCCCACCTACTTGTACCCATTTGGCTGCTGATAATGAACAAAATCGAAGGGAGTTTAAGGTGTCCTTGTTTATTGCGTCTGCTGGCAGCACAGCGAGTTGAGCGGATGATGATGAACGTCGAACGGGCTATAGGCTGATGTCCCAGGGAGCAAACGACGCCATCTGCCCGCCTCACACACACACACACTCACCATTACAGGCGCAGCTGGAGACGCACCTCCGCTTGTCTGGAGGTGTGTACAGCTCACTGCCAGCCCCCCACCCCCCATGCAGCGCCAAAGCACTTTATAGACAATAAACTTAACATAAACACGCCGAAGGAAGGACACGGGAAAGAACATTGCAGGGTAATTGGTCTGCGCAGTGTATCTATGAGTTTGCCTAAGCTCTACTGTTCAACCTGCGCAGTTTATTGTCACTTGGCTCTGGGGGGTGGTGCCGCAACTCCACAAAAAAACTAAAACAAGCTTTATCCCTACACACTGGAGGGCCCACTCGTCACATGACACTGGCTGCGTGTACAAATTACAGCGTTAAGGCTCATTCGTGCTTCACAAGACGCAAGAAGTTCTTGTTCTTGCACCCCGAGCTGCAGAACAAAATGAAATCACTGGAAACGTTTTGTAGCTGACGACAGTTCCACGGCGACAAAGGCAAAAGTGACTTCATTTTGTTCTGCAGCTCAGGGTGCAAGAACAAGAACTTCTTGCGTCTTGTGAAGTACGAATGAGCCTTTAGGAAAGTTAGGAATGAGTTTGGACACAACTAACTTCCAAATCCCTGAACGGAGATGAGTTTATAAGCTCTTTTCCCAATCTGCAAGGCTACTGTCAGCAAGTTCATGGATTTGATACAAATGCGTTATAATTAGATGTACAGTATTCCTTTTCTGCAACTTTCTGAGTTTACAATATCTGCAGTCTGACTTCTGACTACTCCAGGGCAGCTGTGGCTACAACGTTACTGCTGCTGCTACCAAGTACGGAGTGAATGAGAAGCTTGTAAAGCAAGTGTACCTAAGCCATTATTCAAATCATTATGATTACAAAACAGGGATATAAAACAAACAGTTCTGTTTTCAACAGTGAGGCCTTTCATCCACACATGAATAATTCTAAAAGTGCCGATCGAATTTCTTGAAAAAAAATGTCCTTGTACTTTTGCATGGCACTCTGTCAGTCAATTTAGCACTGCCAATGAAAGCATTTCCTGAATTTGTGATGCTTTCCATTGCCACACAACCTCCTAGTGCATTGAAACAGTTTTTCTTGCTGCACAATTACCCACAGTAAAATATAAAAAAGTAGCTTGAATGGTTATCGTTGCAAACGCTGCCATCACTCCAGCACCATGCCAAGTCTTATATGTTTTAAACCCCCATGTAGTGTAGACCTCTATAGTTCTGAAATGCATGTGATTCCCATTTCAATCTTTACTCAACGTTCATGTTCCTGGATGTGCTTAAACCGTGCACTGCGAGCTGAATCTCAATAGCTGCCTGATTTTTTTTTTTATATTCCCTTAACTCACGCCGTTCTATACCGACAATAGCAATTTTCCGTAACTATCTCTTGAGAAAAACCTCACAACCGGGTCTCCCATTAGCCTGTCGGACACACCTCCCCCCTTTTCCTCTTCTACACCCCGCTGGCTTCCCAGTGCATTTCTTTTTCTGCTGACACTCTCATTATTGCTATATCTCCATTGTTGAATAATTCACTCCGTGGTATCTCTTTTGGAAGCCATGCATGCGCTGCACATCTCTCCGCTGAGTGTCACATGTCGTACACGCTCCCCTCCCACTGTGCTTACATCCAACAGCGTGAACACATCCCCTTGTCAGTCTGGAGTGGGGAGGGGAGGGGTGGGGTAGATTCCATTACCCCACCGTCGAAGAAAACACGGTGCTTTAGCGGGCTCTCGGCGCATCAATCCTTTCGATCCATCTCTTTAAGAAAAAAAAGAAAAGCGCCATTCCTTCTCTTTGTAACTTAATTGCCACAGTGAGTAGTGCGTGCCTGGGCTGAGATGCGACTGACTGCCGTATAAGTGCCCTATATAGCGGCTCAATTATTTCGGTTCCCTGCAGCAGCTGACATTTTTATTGACGCAAGCATCGGGTTCAGCCGCTGTAACGTTGTCAATTTATCGAAGTCTTCAAAGTCTCAATATAAGAAATGGCCAGAGCTGCATTAAGACATAAGAGCTTTGGAAGTTCACTTACCCCGTCATTAACGTCTTAGTCGAGGTAAAGTAGGATTCCTTCAATGCAGGGGGGGAAACGTGTCATGGGAGTTGTGAGCACTTCATCGCAGCGAACGCATGGAACCAGAGCTGTTTGGGTCAATGTACTTAGCTAGAGGATTAGCCTATTGTGTATGATTTGGGTGGAGGTTTCCCACCAGGCACTTGGAGCACATCTCAGCACATAAAGTCTCGGAATCGAAGCAAGGACGTTGTAGTCAAGAGGTGAGCGCGCTATCCACACAGTCACCATAGATTTGTTTTAAAGTTCTCTGCATAAGACATTGGTTTAAAGGAACAGGCCACCGTTCTTCCATACTGAGATATGTTCTTACCTGAGCTTAGATGAGTTGATGCGTACCTGTCTGGTCTTTGTGCCTGCCCGTGGAAGAGCGTGGTAGCTTCCAACTTCACCCTCATTTGGAGCCATAGGAATATACTGGGGGAGGTCAAATGCTAGCAACATATTTGGTCATTTTGCGTGACTGAGCGCATGCACAAAGACCAGACAGGTACGCATCAACTCGTCTAAGCTCAGGTAAGAACATATCTCAGAATGTAAAAACGGTGGCCTGTTCCTTTAACGTCGAACAATTTGCAAGTGCACTGACGCTCTGGTGACGCTCTCTCTCGCCTCCCAGCTAGAAGATCCAGGGTTTGTCTCCCAAGCCTTGTTCCCCGTACACTTCGGGGAACGTACAAGTACCAAAGAAAACTTAAAATTCCTGCTAGACCTTATGTTACATATTTTTGTTTATCCAATAGCTTGTTATGCGAAATGAAACACTTTCCGACTGTCGCCTCTCAAAGCACTTTACTTCAAGTGCACTCCCAAGCATTCATACATCAGTGTACAGACACCGGAGCTAAGGAAGGTCGAGTGTGTTGTCCAAGGACGGCTACAATAGTTTCCATATTCTGGAGTGGGGTTTAAGTGCTATTCTTTTTACACGATCCATCAACATACCTTTACTTGAAAGCCTTTCAGTGTTATGCTTCTATCTGGCCCTTTTAATTAGTTTGATGGCAAGATTGGAAGAGAAACGCAAGAATGTATCCCATCGGCTTATCATTGCTTCCGTGACAAACTTGAAATGGATGTGGAAGGAACTGATTCACAAAGAAGTTTATTATCAAAGACAATTCCGTTGGAGACTTTAAACTTACTGTCGTTCATTTACTCATTCAACTTTTTCAACACATTCCAGCCCGCATTCTGTCACTTTGATGAAAAACCATCACGGCGTACGGGCTTGTTTATCAAACTCGCGTACCGCCATCGATCCGCCTGCAACTTTTCCCATTACACATATTTCCCTACACTCGCTCGATGCCCCTCGTCTTATCTCTGCAGATTCGGACTCTTTAGCATTCTGTCGTGTCAACCCCTCCCTCCATTACCGCTGTTAAAGCCATTGCAGGCCCCTGAATGTGTTCCAAATGAAATTGCCCGGGCAGCGGCATAAGATATCTATCAAGCCTCAGCGGCATGGGCCTTAGTAAAGAGCGCTTCTTATTAAATCACATTAGCTCCATCGATCTCGGCGCTGGCTCGCTCTACGTTTTGTCTATTTCACCAAATGAGCTTTTAACTCCTGGCTAGCCGCAGTCTTACTTAATGTATTAGCGCGGATGGCTAGTAATGGCGCTGTACTGCAAGGGGGTGGCAGCGGGTAGCTCACCAGAGCGCAGGATTGTGTCTCGGCCTGGGCACTTTGTCTTTGAGGCTGCGGGGCAAAGCTAGGGGGTCACAAACTGGAGACTCTTCTGGATTGTTCCTCCTGCTCTTGTTGTATTAAAATAAGTCCCCATTTGGGTAATAGCCTATTGGTATTGATGTGCTTACCATTAACTTTTATCATCAGGGAAAGGCTCGGCACTGTCCAGGATTTGAGCTAATTACTACAAACTGTTGCTTCCGTATTGGTTTTGGCATTACAGCACGGACATGTTTGTATAACAGAGCAAACAAATGACTGATACCTTGTTGTATTGTCAGACGCATCAGTGTGCAACCTAGCGGCACTAAAGGCGATGATGTAGAAATCGATGGCCGAAGGAATCGATGGACGTCCTTTATTGACGAACCAGCCGGGCTCGAAGTCCTCAGCTAACCCGGGCAGCTGTTCATTTCACGACCAGAGCTAACATCGCACAACCGTTTTAAGCAAATGAAGACACGGATGTTTGTCTGAAGTGTCGCGCGTCAATTTTGCTGTCGGTGTAGACATTCCTCGGACATCTCGGTCATTGACTTTGTGACAAACTTTTGTGCTTTTGTCAGCCTTGGTGGGGTCGCCTGGGAACGCCTGCCATTTTCACCAAGTGGTTACCTCGCGGGAATTTAGAGCCTGACCTTCACTGTGACACACACATTGGATAAAGGGTGCTTTTTCATGTTCTGCAGATTGTGCTTGCGGTACAGAAAAATGTGTTGCCCTGGTAATATTTTAAAGATCCTTTCAACGCGACCAGTGGTCTTCATTTCTGACCGTTTTGGCTGATCACTTCCTGCAGTCTTCCTCAGAGTGGCCGTTTTCCCGCCGGTCGAGGTAGGACGACTTCTTTTAATGGTATCTAAAGTGTGCTACAGCAACAAAGCCCCCACATCCCGGTTTAATGTCCCAGGGAGACGTTTCACTGAGGAAGACTCCAGCTGACTTGCTGACTTCAGATACGTTTTCAGACACATTTTGGGGGCATTGATCCAAGCTTTTTGGTTAAGTGATGACCTATGTTGACCATCTCAAAATAAAAACAAGTGGGGACATTTGTGCGGGGGTTTATGACACGGTGAGAGAAAACGGGGTAAAACAGTCCAGAATTGACATAAGAGTCTATGTAACTTTAATCTCTCTGTAGGAACTTTTCTGAGATTGGGGTTAGCGACACATCTGAAGACATAACAAGACAATACAAATATGGCACATTTTCAAATAAATAATAACCATCTTACTTTTTTTCACCATAATAAAGGTCTGAATGTCACATTTATATAAATTAACACAGAAGGTTTTTAATATGGGATGGGGTATATACAAAGATTATAGCCCCCTTTCTGTAATGCAGTATTGCTGTGTAAAAATATGATTTAAATGAGAGTGTATTGGAATGTCCAAATTAAGGTGTCATTTTTGTGGATTTTCAGTTTTTCTCTTGAGCTAATCACCATAATGAAACAGTCTATTTCATGCACATTTCTCGCAATCGTCTGTGCAGTCCCCTGTCCAAAATCAACATATGTTTAATCCAGTATTTTAATGCAGTCTATGAAAGCCCCAGCCTACTCTATACCTCTTTCCCTGGATTAAATGAGCATATGATTGTGCACATTTACCATTCCTGCAGCGCCTCAAAGGCAGCTCATCAGGGTGTTTCGGTGCGGCTGCACATGGGCACACATATGCATTCATAAATCATCAGAAAATCATTTGCAATGATCTAAGGCTCGTGAGAGTGAGGTGCTCACTCCTGCATGCATAAGCAGGCAGACGGTCAGGGGCGCACGCTCCAACCGTCTAACCTGTATCCTGCTCTCCTTACGCGAGGAGCGTCTAAGATAAGGATCTACATTACACACATTTGTTTGCAATAGGATTAATGTGAACATTTTAGTGTTGCAAATCAAACAACCCACTTGCCCCAGTTCAACTTCGTACATAGACCTGGCAAGAACAGGCGCGCCGTCCCCCATTCTTGGCGCTCCCCTGCAGTAATTTGATCTGGGCTGTTGATACAAGTGATTATGGACAAGTGCTGGGCCCCCATAAACCACCAGGCTGAAAAACTGATTAATGGGTAATGCTCGATCATGTTGTGACAAAAAAAAGTACACAGGGCAAGTACTTTGAAATAATCTTCTAGGTTTAAAAACAATCCATCGTTGTTTTTTTGTGATTTTCGTGACAAGTGTGCCCATTGGATACCACCATCTTCCAGTGGCATCTCATGACGTGACTTTAGGGGGCCCCAGCCTGCCAACCGCTCTTTTTAATGACTTGTAGACAACCTTTAGTGCAAGATTTCAACAATATTCTGATTATGCTGATTACAATTTACATTATTGGATATTGGGCAATCCTCCACGGTTGCGAAAGATCCTCGAGCAAATGTTTTGCCCATGGCCCTCGATCCTCGCAACTATCGCCCCTGCAGCTCGCATCTCTCTCCTTTCACTCATCTTCCCCCGGTCTCCTGTGCGCCCTCCCTCACAATTGCCCCCATCTTTACCTCATTTTACCTGCTTTACCATCTGCCGCGGTCTCTCGGGGTGAGTTTCAGATGAGTTGGGGGAGGAAAGAGTGCAAGAGGTAACGCGGCAGAAGGCGGCGGATCCTCTCGGTCCCCGTGAAAGGAAGTCGCGGCTAATTTGCCTAACGCGCCGTAGAAATTTGCAGATGGAAGAATCGCTGATATATTTTATGCAACCTTTCAGCTCCCATCAGCCCCGACATCAAAGGCCGCTCATTTTCAGAAGCCTTTGTTGCGTTTTCCTCATACCTGTCGCCGTGACGCAAGCGCCTCTTCTTCGCGCTTTGGGGAAAATTGGGAATTACAAACGCTATTGATTTACTTTTTGCGCGGATGAAACTTACGGATTGGGACTTTTCCTTCATATTTCGAAAAACGATCTCTGTTGTGTTGCGTTTCAGAGCCGCGGTGAAGCGATGACTACCTTTTTTGAAATAATATTGCTAAGTGGCTCCGGGTGACGCCACGGAACAACCATCAAAGATCCACGTCTCGCTCGCTTTGGTGATCAAGCCCGACGCGGCACAACACGTCTCGTTTTTGAACGCGGGGTGAGGACCTAGCATCTTGTATTAATTTAGCTGCGGCTTTTATTCCACTCAAACAACACGCAATTTATGAATCTCCCTTTGTAGGTGCGTAATTATGCGCATATGTTAGGAACAGAAGGGTGCTCATGAGCGCGCTATAGTGCTAACCAAGTCTAAATTAGAGAGAAGGATCTAGTCCAGTAAGTAGGTCAACCCGCTCCTCCACCGTACATTTAATACCACAGTGTAATTTTAGCCCCATTTTGGACAGTCATGTTTTTGGTAACAAAGCGCCCCCATCTCGTCCAATCTGATGATTATTTTTGAGAATAGACTCTTTTTTTTCCCTTTTTTTACAAGTGGTAGTGGCACCAAATTGCCAGCTGGAACTCTCAAAGCGGCGGGAGGAAAATCTGCTATTGGATTTTGGGCCACAGTCCCTGTTGGTTTTGTACGACTATCGAGTTTTGCTGCGCCGGGAATCAAGTGAGAACCGATCAACAACAAACATTTTGAATGTTATTTTAGAGTCGGACCATCGTAGACTATGATTGTATGAAGAGGTATGCAGTCGGTAATAGCACAATGTTTTTTTTTTTTGAAGAAGAGATGAAGACTGTGCTCTGATGTGACTTTCATGACCAAATCTGATCTTTTTCTTGCCAGTAACAGTTCGGATTGATTTTTGCAGACCCCATCTCGGGAACCCCGGATTTCTGTGAGGTTAATGTGGAGCTGTGTCTGTGGGAGACCCGCTCGAGCACCCATGTGTGCACAGAGACACGCCGCCCCCATGCCCCGATGTTCAAACGGGTCATTTTTGGACAGAGCACGCCGCTGAAAACACAGCACATTACACACAGACTACTGTCAACTTGGAGGCCAGAGATGAGAGCTGTGCACTCGAATACACTCCAGGCTGGAACTTCAGTCTGTCACTTCTAACCTGCCGCAGCCACCCCTTCCTTTTTCCTCAAACACATCCCCAGCGCTTTATAGTCGGTAATGAAACACTTGTTTTCACTCCTATGGTTGTGTTAAAGCTTTTTAAACAGCCACAATGTGTGCTCACGACGCACACGCACACCACATCAGGTTGTGAAATCAAGTCACCAAAGGGCAAGTCTGAGCTCTTCAGACAGATCTTCATTCCAGATGCTGTGAGACTGATCAGCGTAATGATGTCCACATAGGCACTATATATCCATCTGTGTCTATGCATCTAGCTGACTAGCAATCCACCTCACCTCACCATTTCTGGCGGCTGCATGAGGATCGGCTAATTCTTTGTGCTATATTATACTATACCTGATAATATGAAAGAGGAAACCACAAAATGAAAATGTTGGTTGAGGTACAAACTCATCCCCAATCTTCCTAACATATTTGTAGCATCCATTCTGCACAGGGACATGTTCATAGGCACATTTCACAACTTGCAGGGTCACTTCCACAAAAAATGCTAGAAAACCATCCTGCAAGTTCATGCAATTGAGTTAAAATTTGATATACATTGTTTTTTCCCCCACAAATGTCCAAGTTTACAACATAGTAAAGGAAGACGACACAAATTACATTCCATAACTCCAAAAAAATATAGCTCCTTTAAAGCAGTACTAAGTCAATCATGCCCCTAGAGGCCATAAGCGCCACTGCAGGTGTCGTAGCATGTTGCGTTTTTTTACTCATTAATTGTCCGTGAGAGTAAATACTACGCTGACAGAAAAGACAAAGGGAGAGAGGGATATTGTACATCCATTTACACAATGGGGAGCATTTTTTTCAATCAAACTTGGCTGTAAATACTGTTCAAGTGGCGCTAGCCCGCATTTAGCTTTGCCTGTTAGCCTTTTAGCTGCTTCTTTGTGATTCTATTAGTGTGTATTGCGCCCCCGGAAGAAGGTGGAGCTATAGAATCTAGGCTTGGCTAACCGGTATGTTATATCATATTTGAATCTTAAAAAAAAAAGAAAAACTCTAGAATACTGACTTATGATTGTGTCTGTGATAAAACAAGTTGTGAATAAGAGATCATTTTTTTCACATTGGTGCCGCTGCCATTCATGCTGCCATAATCCATCTATCTACCCATCTATCAAGCTAACCATCGAACTTCCTGTCTACATCCATTTGCCTGTCTCTCAAATTCAATTCAAACTATTTCCTATATCCCTAAACCTCAAATATCCCAGCTATGACACGCCAGCCATCCTCTTATCCCGGCCCTTGTTGCGTGTAAGCAGTGGTCCCCCTGCGCGGCCCGAGAGGATCCGCCGGATGTATTGACCGTGTGAAGATGAATATAGTGCTTTGTACAGGATCAATGGGCGGGTCATAGATCATAGAGCCACGCTGCAGTCCGGCACACAGTCCATTATGAGCAGCTGTCCGGCCTCACATCTCCATAAACACAGCTGCGCCGATGGACTGTGCATGCGCCTCGTCCAGGTGACGCCGGAGAAGGTTGCCGGGGTGGTCACTGACGGGCCGGGCCAGAGGGAGAGGATCCTCCGGTGCTTTGAGTTCGATCTAGTTAAACTCGGCAGACGGCAAAACCAGGGGGGGGAAAGAAAGTTCAGCGTTAAAGAAGCATCAAAGTGAGATGAGCTTTTTCAGACTAATGAAGGCAGTGGTGGTTCACGCATCACTGGACGAAGGTCACGGGGTCAGTTTATGGGTCAGGGAGTTTGTGGGCTTGCTCTGGACTTTGGTTCAGAACATAGTGTGTAAAATGTGCTTTAAGGGTAACACTTTATGATGACTACACCTTATTTAGCCTTAATAAGTGATGAGTTAACACTTAATTAGTTAAGTAATAACTAATTAACGATGAATAAATGAAGTATGTGAAGTGTTCTCTTCATTATGAGTTTGGCATTAACTGTAGTAGTAGTTATTACTAATGAATCATTTATTAACCTCTTCATTCCCACATTGTCTCCGGTTTGGCTTTACCCAAGTCTAAATGCTTCTCGAAAAAAACGCAGCAAAAAATGTGACGAAATAAGAAACAAAAAGGTGACAAAAAAGTAAAGAAAATTTGATGAAAAAATTACAAAAATGTGACAAGAAAGTGACAAAAATTTTAAAAAAAAGTGACAAAAAGTGACAAAAAAAGTAAATAATGAAAAAGTGACAAAAAATGTGATGAAAACACAACAAAAAAAGCCACAAAAGAGCAACAGAAAAGTGACGAAAACGTGGAAAAAATGTGATGAAAAAGTGACCAAAAAAAAGGCAAAGGGTAAAGCAGAACTGGGGAAAATGTGCTCGGATTAAGGTGGGAGGTAAGAAGTTAATCCCCACAACTTCTCTAGTTTGGCTTTACCCAAATCTTAAAGCTTCTTGAAAAAAAAGCATAAAAAAAAGTAGTATATGTGACCAAAACGCAACAAAAAATCCACAAAAGATTTTTTTTTTTTAAATTGACAAAAGAGTAACAGAGAAGTGACAGAAAACTGACAAAAAGGTGTGACGAAAACGCAACAAAGAAGTGACAAAAAACTATGAAATTGTGGCAAAAATGTGACGACAACACGGCAACAACACGAGGAATACGATCCGTTTGGATGAGTTTTGTATAGGTCTTAGCTTTCAAATGCACACTGGCCTCTAATCTGTAAACCTTAAGATTTGGAGAAAATGCACTCGGTTATGGCTATTCATGCTATAATACATACTATTTTTATTTGTATTGCTTTGAATCATTTGTGTATGATTACTAATATTGAGCTACTGGGACAACATCATTTCCCTTGTGGATCAATAAAGTCTAAATAGGTCAATCCTGGTCATCATGCTCGATGCACTCTAATCCATACACACAGGATCTTGCTGTGTCACTAAATGTTATGTAGCATTTTCATTTACATAATAAAGTCACACAAAAACTGAATATACTCAATGAAACCCTTATATAATAAAGACACAAATAAAGACAGTTTGTGCTGATTCTGTGATTCTCCACCAAATATATCTTTCTTTTTTTTTTAGCACATCATTTCTGGATGTAATGCTCCAAACCGCCCACTAGAGGCTCTCTCATGCTCACACATAGCCGCTCCGCTTCCATCCACAGTGTGTGTGCAACACACCCCCCCCCCCCCGACCTCCTCATTTCTTCAGCTCGGCTCATTCAAAAACGAGCCCCGGAATGCGGAGTGAAGTATGATATAACGCGACAGCTCGGGAAAATCCATCTGAGACTCCGGCTCGGCTTTGCTTCTCATTCGTCTTCTGCTGATTAAATTGCGCTCCCTTAAAAAAAGGAAAAAAAAAAAGAAAAAAGAAAGTTTCCTCCTTAAAATGCTAAATGTCAGTCCCACGCTGGCTTTAGTGGCTTAATTCACTTCACTCATACGCTGGGCTACATTCTATCCAATAAGGGAAAGAGATGCTTTAAATCAAAACTGTAAAAGAAGTACAAGTGCGAGTAATGTTATGCTTCTATTGTGCCAAAAAAAAAGAAAAGAACATCCTTTTAAACAACGTCAGACCCTTTATCTCTACATGCGTCTCCAAAATCCGAACTTCTTATGGATTTTAGTGACAAAATGCGTTTCTCTTCGAAGCACGGGTGGCTTTTTTTGAACCATTGATAGTATTTTTTTTCCCCCCCGTGGTATTTGAAGTTCTTTGATGCCCGGATCGTCTCGCTCTCTGCTCCTTTTTGATTCTCTTTTTGGAGCGGGTTTAGTCGGCCGAGCTTTGAAGTGAATGTGCAGTGTGACCCTCGGACCTGGCGCGCGGTTTTGTCAGAAAGCGCTTACAACCCGCGCTATTACAGAAAACACTTTACTCTTATTGTTTATTTGAAAAAGTCTGAAAACGGTGATGAACTTGGTGCGTAGCGTGTTCCTCTGTGGGCATGTGCATGTTCTTCAATTGTAAAGAGGCGTCCCGCGGTGTTTCAGCTTCATTCTGACCACAACACACTGCTGAATCTGACCGTAGTTAATTATTTTCTGAGTAATTGGCTTCAGCCTCCAGTTATGGGGTTCTTTGAGCTGAAATGAGAGACTCGAGTGACGCGCGAGCCAAAAAGAAAAAAAAAAGTTTGGGAACCGCTGCTGCTACACGAATTATCACAACTGGAATTGTATTTGTATAGATACTGGCGGCAACGTGTCATACGAGGGGGCGTGGCCTCACCGAGCGGGAAGGAAGTGTGTTTTAGGAATCTGTATTTAGCCAGAAAACGGCTAAAAATAAACTTATTTATCACTCACAAATAAAGTCAAGTCTAAATCGGGTCCACATGGTTGTTTTTTCACTGCAAAGTGTTCAGTAGAGGAGAAAAAACGTCAGTCGTAGCTAGCGTTAGCATGTAGCATGTTAGCATTCTCCGTTATTTATGTTTTTATGGGCTGTTGAACCTTTTGGCTCCTCCCCATGTCTTTGCATACTTATTGGTTAGAAAACGATATTCATAACTCAGCATTTGTTAAAGTAGTTTTGGAGAAATTGTAGAAAGTTTTTTGTTTTTCTTTTCTCTTTGTTTTCCCGCTCAACTGCTTCAAATATGACCACATATGGGCGATTCCAGAGATCTTATTTATGCTCATGTGATCATTGTCAATAAACGTATCACTCACAAATAAAGTCAAGTCTAAATCGGGTCCACATGGTTGTTTTTTCACTGCAAATTGTTCAGTAGAGGAGAAATAACGGCAGTCGTAGCTAGCGTTAGCATGTAGCATGTTAGCATTCTCTGTTATTTATGTATTTATGGGCTGTTGAACCTTTTGGCTCCTCCCCATGTATTTGTATACTTATTGGTTAGAAAACCATATTCATAACTCAGCATTTTGTTAAAGTAGTTTTGGAGAAATTGTAGAAAGTTTTTTTTCTGTTTTCTCTTTGTTTTCCCTCTCAACTGCTTCAAACATGACCATATATGGGCGATTCCAGAGATCTTATTTATGCTCATGTGATCATTGTCAATTATCATTACAAATACAGATCTTCAATACTCTCCTGCAATACTTCGAAAGGCGCAGGCTATTGAACTAATTCAGATTGGCAGGTTTTAAGGCGAGGCTCTGCAGGTGAATAGGGACATTTTTTAAATGCAGAGATATCAATTTTAAACTTTTGTTGTAGATTACTGACATAAATATAAGGAAAAAATGTATTGCAAATTTTCTGTCATTGGAGGCTTTCATATATGCGTTTTGGGCCTTTTCTGCCCAAAATGCATATAATGGATTGAGCCAGGTTTAAATTTATGGATTTATTTAGTTGACATATTAGTGATAAAGACCTTTTTAGAGGGAATTTGGGATATCTTGTTAAGTTTTAAAATAAGCTGTTTATTAGTGGAAAAATCGATAAAATTGAAATTTCGCCTTGTTTTTATGAAATTCCAAACTAAATAAATCAGGTTAGGGATCAAATATGAAAACATCCCTCTGATAAAACTTCAAAAATATTGTTCAGTCCGAGGCTGGGAAATGTGAAGTAGGCGGACATATTATCGCCACAATGTGAGAAAAATGCATTTTGCAATTCATATTCCAATTTCCCATATAAATCTATGGGGAAACTTTGAATGACATTGTTTTTGTGAAGACTTTCTTTCTATTTCTTCATTTCCAGGTGAAAGTTTATGTTAATTCCGGCCTAAAATCTGAATTAATTTCTCATGCTCTATATTAAACCGCACATGTCGATGGAAATCCTACTTCAAGGCTTTAATTACGCATTGAGGACAATCCAACCTGCTTTATGCCCGTACAATGGGCTCTTTCATCCGACGGCGGACTCAATGGACCACCCGCCGCGCTGTGACTGTCTGGGGAGCCTGTTACCTGAATACACGTCCAGCCACGCCGCCCCCCACCCACCCCCCTCCATCGCACTGGGCGCAGATAACGTGCTTGAAGCGCTCATGGCCTGCCAGTGTTGTGCATGTCATAGGCCTGTTGTATAGTGTTTAATATAGTGTGCGAGGGGGTCGGAGAGAGGCAGGGAGGGAGGGGGCGCTGCTTTGTGCTGCTGTGCTCAGAATGCTGATGTGTCACGCTGCAGCACTGCCCCACTTAACCACATAACCCCTCCGCCGCTTTGCTGACACCGTTTACTCACCATTTCGATCGTTTTTTTGTTGTTGTTGTTTTTTTACGCAAGGCGTGTAAAGGTTGTTAGGGTAATCGCACGGTCAGATCAGAATTTTGGATTTTCGTTGGCTGCAATTGGCGCGTCGCAAAGGCTGCAATTAAAAGGGCTCAATGTAATGTCGGGTGCGGAAAACCAAATGCTCCAGTTACTTGTTTTTGTCAAATTTCGGGCATAATTCTACTGCAGTCTTTGCAAATTGTTAACTGGGACCATTCAGATAAATCAACATATTACACCCGGCTGTCAATGCATTTTTTATAGGGCCTCTGTCTTTTGATCTGTGCGCAAATCTTTACCTTGATTGTGTTCTTATTAAATATTAATACGGTATTAATGAGTATGAATAATTAATAGGCATGAATAATATAATTGTTTAGATATTGATAAGATGCTTCTTACACTATTATCTATTAACATACTACTCACTGGCCTACCCTAATCCTAACCTGAAGCAGATTACTAATGCTTATTCAATCTTCAAGTGCAAATGATACATTTGCATAACACAAAAACACAAAAAGCTTCCTTTAGCTTCCTTTTTATGATGTTTATAGTTTCACTTCCTTGTTGGACACTGACAGGAAGTGACATAGATAGAGGCAAACAATTCAAAACTGTTGCCGTGCAGCAACGTAATATCAATGGGAAATGAGTCAAACTGCTATGGAGCTTTACCTCTCTCTATGTCACTTCCTGTCAGTAGCTTCAAAATTCAAATAAGAATAACTTTTATTTCCAAAATATCTTCAGTAAAATTGCAGCTTCACTGTAATAAAATTATAATTATTACTTACAGCAGATGTCATCCATTTAAATAATAAAAAAAAACAGCATCACACATTCAAGTAGTTCAATTTTTAATCAAGGATGATGATAACGTTTCAGCATTATCCTTCATCAGATCATTCTTTCTTTCATCTTTGAAAAAGTGTGCGGAGTGGACCGGCCCAGACCTTAGATCTTAGATCTTCTCCAAAGAGTGGGTGGTTCCCATCAATCTTCAATCTTCCACTGCTGTTGGAGCAAATCACATTGCACCAGCCCCTATGGCTCCTCCTGCAGGTGGTGGGTCCACGGGAGAACAGCCTCACGATTCAACAGGCCCTCTCAAGGGGCTTCTGAACCGCTCTTTGTCTGACCCGTCACCTTGGACCTGCTTGCCATGGGAGACCCTACAACAGAGCTCCCAGGATCATTCGGGCGCTCAAACCCCTCCACCGCGTTAAGGTGGCGGTTCCAGGAGGGGCTGTAATATGCATTTTAACATGAAGTGCATATGACAGGTTAATATAAAGCAAGACATAATTGTTTGTCTTTGTAGGAACTATAACAAAATTGGTCTGGGGCTGTGTGTTCTCTGGCAAAATATCCCAAAGTGCCTCTATGACAGGGCGCTAACGCTTGTTAACACGTGGACAATGTTGGTAAAAAGGAAACATTGGCCATCGCCCAGGACCCTCTCCTCTCCTCGCACATGCACACACTCTGTTCTTATCAACCAATCACATCGACCCCATCCGCTCGCATCAGCCCGCTCCGAGAAGAGCTACAGCCTGTGACAGCCACGGCCCCCGGCAACCCACATATGTCCATGCCAGAAAGCCGGGGCTAGCGCTGCAAAGCTGTCTCGGTGTTGGCAGCATCTGTCCCTCCGCCGAGCAGAGCCGGGCCGCTGATAATGAAATCTGACCGCAGTATCTCGTGATGTAAGTACATAAAAACAATGCGCTGATGAAGTTTTTTTTTTTTTTTTTTCCTGCCGCGAATTGGGCCTGATCTGTGTTGAAACTCTGTCAGCTAGCATCTGGCTCCGGTCACACAGGCCTACAGCGCTATAATAATGAATTTATGAGATAGGATAATGAGCCCTGATCGACCAGAAGATATTCTCTGTGATGCTCGCCGTACTGCGGAGACTGTGCTGAGGCTGAGGAGAGCGGCGGGATCAGCGGGAGATGAAGAAGACAATCCATGCATAACCCATGCGCCACTATGATCTGAGGCTCTTCACTCGGCATTTTACGCAAGGTTACTGCAACTGGGCGCGGGTTTTCCGGAGATCACAGCCTCCATCGCGCTGGTTTGATCCCAGTTGGAGAGTTTTTTTTTGTTTTTTTTCGGATACTCATTAGTGTATTTTCAGGTTACAACAGGTACACACGGAAACGGCAGTGCATTCCATCCAAATCAACGCAATCAGCCACTTGTAGCTCTGATTAACGGCCTCCCTCGGGACACAATCATCTCCCCGAACATTTGCATCCTGCTAATGAACACAAAGGCTTGGGGAACCGATGGGCGCTCCTCAGCAGGAGTCGCCCGCCAGTTAGCAGCATCGGACAAAGTTCTATACGCAGCGTTTATCTCCTCTGATTCTCGAAAAAGACCTAAATGTGAAGGCTTATGTGACGTAAATAATGGACCGTTTGAGCTCCGTCGACTTATTCCTTGGGTGATTGTAAGACGGCAGACGATCGCTCCACCGAGAGGCATCAGGTTTCTCTCCAGACGTTTGTAAGATCATCTGATTGTGGGCAACGAAGCGTCTCATTCAGCAAAATGAAATAAGTCCACCGCACTGGAAGGAAGGAAAAAGGGGAGGGATTGAAGACCACGCACATGTGAATGCACCCAGGTGGATCAAAGCAGCTTTCACGGTGCAATCTTGGTGCAAGTGAAGGTTTATTGAGGTTTGCTTTGCTACCCTAAGATGAAATTGTCCCCTGCTAGATCTTGAGATGAGTCCATCGCTGTCGGCCTCAGGAGAGCGTTCGTCAACAGTTCCATAAGTCATAAATTTGTTCTTCTGTTCTCCAGCGTCGTCACAGACCTGACTGAATCCAACGTTCTCTCCTTAAACAAATGAGTGATGAAGTTATTCCCCATATTTCAAAATATGCCGATTATGTGGTTTCTTCATCATTAACAAAAGATGATGTTCAGTCGCCCTTGGCTATGTATCAGATCTCGCAAAAAAAAGCAGAAATGGAATTGAATATGATTTAGTTTTTAGCTCAGAGGCCACTTTATACGCCAATTTGCATCTAAAGTGAAATCTCAAAAGGTCTGTATATCTATTGATGATTTCTAGCAAGGCTTTGATATCACCTAAATGTGGTAAATCAGTTGACAGTAGCTGAAAACATTACACACAACAATAAGATACTTCTGGGTCCAAACTGTTGAGAGTTCCATAGATAAACACTGCAAAAAATGCAACTTTATCTGAATCTCCAAAAAAAAATGTCCAAAAATGGTTTTACTCCTAATTAGAATCATATATCTCACCATTTCTCCAGGCAAAATGAATATATTTTTATATTTAAAATAGGGCTTCATTGTGTATTGAAAAATAATTTCACATGGGATTCAGCAGAAGAGTGAATAGGGTTAAAGTTGGACTCAAAAGTAGAGCACTTATCAAACGTATAGAGTTTGGGAAAATCCACTGTTACCATGGAGATCCGCCATGTTTGTGGTTGTTAGCAAACATTTTCCATAGATTAACATTAGCAAATGACAAAAAAAAGCCATGGAACAGCTTCATTAGCTGAGTCACTACTGGTAAATACATCTAACACACTGATGTCCAAGTGTTTTGATGTGAACAGCAACTCCAGTATTTTAACTTTTAGAATCTCCATTAGTTTATTATTGCTGCTAATCCCATGATGCTTTGCGATATGACATTACAGTCCTGAATTGGAGAAAACATTGAACAGGCTAACGAAAGCTGCAAAGTTTCCACGACTAGCCAGCTTGCTAATACGTTGGGATCGAACTCCACCATCTGCTTGAATAATAACTAAAACGAAGCCCCTCGAGAAGCTTGTCAAGCTATAAAGTGAAATCAAATCCTCTGGTGTCGTATCTACGGTATATACCATGGCGCACCTTTTTAAGAAGCAGCCCATGAAGAACAATGATCCCTCTTGAGTTGTTCAAATACGCGACACATTTTCAGATCCTTTTATAAGTACCCTCCACTCTTTAATACAGCACCATTACACACGCGGTGCATTATCCCCCCTGACAAAATGACCCAAGCCGACACGAACTGGAAAGATCCTTATCGGCTCACAAAGGGAAATTGCGTTTTATTTCAGGCAGCATCGCGCCGGAGCCTCTGTAGCGGTGACAGCGTTTGCCGAGGGGCTGCATCGCCGCGATCATAGTCTCGCAGATAAGTGTGTTAGATACGCAATATGGAACAGCCCAAGTTTAAAAGCTCCGACGCACTCGCATTCTTGGCCCTTATTGTGTTGTTTCCCGGTGGCAAAAGCAGCATGACGGTATCGAGCGGCGAGGAAATGTGTAATCCACTCACGGATCCAAGAGGCCCGCGAGATTCCCCCGTGCATGTGCAACTACTGCGGCGGAGGAGTAGTAATTATTCAGACAATAAGGGTAAAGGCTGACTCTGTTTGTGGATGTGCTACATCGGCTTCCACTGCATTTGACCCATCCTTTAACTCCACTCGGGAAACTCGTCGGGGGCAGTGGGTGACAAAGTGAAGCACCTTGGTACCTTTTCCAGATTTTGGGTTACAGTTTAATAAGGACTTGCTTTTTGTACATTTGACCCATCTTGAATGCCACTCGAGACGCTTATCAGGTGTGGCCAAAACGCAGTGTGCAAGCAATATTTAGCACATTTTGAGTTTTGTTCCTTCCTGAGAACCTACTTGACGATGTGTTCTATTGTGTATTTGACCCATCTTTAATTGATGGCACTGAGACAACCTGACCTTTTCCTGACTTTGAGCGAGACTCATTAACAGGACTGCCCACTTAGGATTAGCCTATTGTGCATTTGACCCGTCTTTAATGCCACTCAGGATCATTGATAGACCTTTTTGAGGAGCCATTTTCCTTGATCTTGATTCATGGGTAAGTCGACCTACCTGATATAATTGCTTATCGTGCATTTGACCCAATCTTGAATCTCAATACCAATGGGGACACCAAAGTAAAACACCCAGGGATCCATTTCTGTATCTTTAGCTTGGTTCATAATCAGGAGTACCGAGCTTTACTAACCTTTCTTGCATTTGACCCATGATGTCAACCATTCAGGAACAATGGCAGATATCAGTGAAAGAACCAAGGAACCATTCTTCAGATTTTGCACTGGGTTTATCATCAGGAGTTTCCAGTGGAGGACCCGCGTATACTGTGCATTTGACCCACCTTTAACACCACTGGAATAAGAGTAGTGGCTCTGCACAACACAGGATGGACCTTTCTCCTGATATTAAGCTTGGAAAGTGGGAGTATCAGGGCTTGTTGCACATGGCTTTGGTTGATGGGGAAACCGGGGATCAGACATATGACCTTCCTGCCGGACGTGGCATGAAGATATTGACTTTTGAGGCTTCGTAAACATGCCCTTATGGATTTTCTTCCTCTCCATGAAGTGAGTCGGCTATCAAATCCTATAGCAGCTCCTCTATAGTGTAAAAGTTGTTGTTTTCATCCATTGATTGCAACGAAAGCACAGCATTATTGCTCTCATAGCAATAAAATAGATTTGCCACGGCTCGGATAAAGTATGCGCGTTCTGCTGCTGCGAGTCGCACAATCGATATGAGGGGGGAGAAAAAAAAACAACAACTACGGTGTCTCTCGGAGCGCGTGAAGTTGCGAGACACGATTGTAATGAGTAAGGAAAGAGTATTAAAGACATATTTGCACCTGACCTTAAAAGGAAACGCAGAGTGCAGTGAAGAGGTGCCTATATTGTAATTTGAAGGCATCCCAACTACAAAAGAAGCGAGAAGAGGAATAATATCGTTACACAACTTCATTTCCCCTTTACCTGGAATAATAGTCACTTAAGGGGATTGTGATTCTATTATTGGGTTCGTTTGTGGGCAGAGAAGGATGTGTGTGTCCGTGGCTGTTTTCCGTACGGGGCCGACCGGGATGAAGCGCCTCAGGGCAGCCTGGCGTTAGTTATGAGTCGTAGACACACACACGTTTAACCCATTTGCTCCTCCAGTATCACCAAATGTTGCCTTCATCCACAAAATATGCTTAGTTTTGGAATTGAAATCCTGTTTTTTTGGCTGAAATTGTACAAAAACGTGGCTGTAGTCTGTTCTATTTCAATCATTTGTAAGATTTTTGACCAATTTGCTTTAAAGGATAGGAAGCCGCAAGATGAAAAGCGGTGAAGAGTTGCCAGACTATATGGATATTCCTACATTTTGATATTCTAAAATGTTGTTATTTGATTAACCTAAAGTTCTTTTTTGAGCTATTTGAATATTTTTTTTAGGCTCAACTCAGTAGTGGTATTTTGCATATTTTGCATATTTTTTGTCTCACGTACCCATTGAGTCGTTTATTTATACTCCGAGTACCCCCCCTTACCTCGAGCATCTTGGAACATTATTCCAAAGTGACCAACTAAACTAAGATTATTCAGGATTTAATAGTGTTCAAAATTAAGTGTGTTCTTCTAAAAAAGAAGAACACACTTAGTTATGACTAATTCCTCATTAATTAATTATGGAAATACATCTATTTTTCTTTATTAGTTCTCTTATTCTGTGGATTTACTTTATCCTACTCTGAATTTCTTATACATGTTTTGTTTTTAGTGATAGTAGTGTTGTAGTAGTTTGTTGTTCTGCTTTATATACTGTTCTATTGTCCTATGTCATACCTCATGTGTGTTGTATTGTTATGTCTTTCTTTTCTTTTTTATTGTATTTTTAATGTTTCCTCTGCACCTTTGTAAATATGCACTTCTTGCAATAAAGAAAAAAAGAAAAGAAAATGAAGCTAAAATACTCTCAAAATCAAACACTGTGCTCCATGATTTTCATATCCTCCAGTTTTGTTGTCAGTTACGTCCTTTAGCCCCGTCTAAAGACTGACACATTGGCGTTTTGTAGATTTTTGTTTAGATTCTGCAACAGCAACACACTCATTATTGCGACGTTATACATTATATATACGCTACACAACAATTTCATCTTTTTTTCATGTTACACCTCTGAGCGCTCGGTCACGACTGGATAACCTCCTGTGTCCGCAGCCCTCATCAGCTTCCTCCTCTTGCTCCTCTGGCCGCGGGCTCCCCTCTCTCCCTATAAGCCCAATTAGCCTGTTGCAGCCAAACCAAAGGATGACTCTATGTATGTGTGAGTGTAACAAGCATGAAATAAGATTTGGCCATCCAGCCGATCAGCGCCGGTCGAGGCTGCGGACTGTGGAGCGTGGAGCGAAAAAAAGGGGGGCGGGGGGAGATGCACCATTCCCGGACACATGAGCGGGCTGAAAGTCTCCCTGCAAAGCCAAGTTTAAGTGCTCATCACGACAAACTACTGGGGCCGACGTAACGCGCTAGTGCGAGTGTGAAGTCGTGTATGAGGGGTCGGTGCTGAGAGCGGATTTACGGTACTTGACGCAACTAATCGCACATGTTTCTATTATGAAAGGGGGGTATTATTATGCCTGAAGTGTTGCCTTGGCACATTCACGTGTTTTTGAGTAATCTGTAAATACTCTGATGGCGGCCATTTTAGGGATAGGTTTGCCTGAGTCCTCCTAGGAACGCCCCCACCTCCGGGAGACGCCTCCGAGCTTTCGTCACCAGCCGAGTAACCAACCACTGCTCCTCAGCAGAACCCCCTCCCCACTGATGCCACAGACAGCGTGTGGAGGGGGCGTGTCGGAAAGGGTCAGAGGTTCTTAAAGAGACAGAGGCCTACTTCAAGACATTCACTACAGCCATTTTGAGAGAGCAATTTTATACAAGGCAGTTATTCTAATTTACTGCATTTACAGACCTACAGAAGGTTTCGTCATTGTAGTGTGCTATAGACTGGTGCTATGTGATTGAAAAAAACATAATACCCCTTTAAGCGGATGCAAATAATGTCATCTGCAAACAATATGTGTGTGAATCCTGCTGGCCCTGTATGTCCGACGTGTTCTGAAATGCGTTTGAGTTTTGCATTATTAGCATCTCAGATACGCCTCAAACCCGGCCTGATTGACTTGGTGAGTGTGTGAAATTTTGGGAGTTGGCAACTTTTATACTTTAAAAAATTAGATCAACATGCAAAAGGTTGTCAAGCTCTGGGCTGGTGTAATGAAGCAGATTCAGTGTTTTGTATAATGTTATTTTTCTATTCCACCGCAATCAGTGGATCTGTGCTTGACGAGTTGAACTTTTACTTACTTACTTTTACTGCACAATATTCGCAGGCCAAATATAGTGCTTTCTACTCCACAACATTTCTACAAAAGCTTCAACGTAAGAAGTAAAAGTTGGCCACATATTTTGTCCCATTTTAAAGTGATAGTCTGTAAGTTTAAATGTTATAAAAATCCAACAGATTGGGTTTAATTGAGCGCCTGGGTCTGAGATTCGAGTCAACATAAGTAATATTGAATAATCTTTCTAAAGTCCCTCCCTTTGCTTATTTCAGCAACTAATCAGAATCCCCGGGATACCACTTTGACCAATGAGACGAGCTTTCCTGTAAAGCGGCCTGTCAGGTCCAATCAGGAGAGAAAGAGGAAGGAGCTCAATCACTTACTGTTCCTTACAGACTATACCTTTAAGCTTCATAATCCACACTCCAGAACAGTAGGTGGCGCTGATCAATAGTTATTTCGATATACCAATAACTGAAGTAGTTTATTCCCTGCCATGTTGCCGTATGAGTGATCAACTTTGGAACCATTTTTATGCTTTTCAAACCGCAAAGGTTATTATTCAGAACACTTGGAATTTTTGCTTTGAATACTTATTTTCTGCAGCGAATATTTCCACTTAAAATGATCGTCTGTTAGTTTGCAAAGTGAGGAGAGATAGAGTGAAATTTGAAAGTAAAAGATCAAATTCCTCCCCTCTTTGACCAGAAAGCCCTTCTTAGTTTGCAAAATGAGGAGAACAGGAAGTGAATTTTCAAAAGCAAACGATGAAGCTCCTCCCCCTCCCCTCCTGATTGGACCTGACAGGCCGGTTCACAGGAAAAGCTTGTCTCACTTTAAGTAGTAATCTGACTGAACAACTTCTACTTTCAGTGGAGCAATGTTTTACCAGTAGCTCCTGCACTTTTACTCAAGAAACAAAATCAAGGGACCACCTCCGATCGCACTGAATCTTGCGATCCTCGCCTGTGGCACATATCATTTAGCTATGCATACTACGGCGTCATGTTTGTTTTTTTCGGTGCTTGTGTGTTTACTTATTCATGCTCTTGTTGTTCCTTTGGCATTTGCTGAGTGGAAATCATGCATCACGGCTTGGCGCGCCTCCCAGAGTCAAACATAGCAGAGATCTACTTACCAACATACTCATTGACTTTTACAGCCAAAAAAGAATGTGTAGAGAGTGACGGGAGAAAGTGGCGGAGGAGGGCCCGGATGAGATAAGTCGGGATTTGGAGTGGGAAACAGGAGCGCGCGCGGGAGGCCAGGATTTTGAAGAGCAGAGATGTGTCACTTTGAACGCTTTTTTTTTCTTTCTTCAGCCAAGAGAGATGGGGAAGTGAAATCATGCAAACCTTAATCCACGGTGTATATTTAGATGGAAATAGTAAATACGGCTGTGGCACGGTTGGAAAGTAAAGACATTTGCCTGAGAAGACATGTTTGCCAGGTTGTTACTTGAAGAGGACACACAGTATAATGACATTTCTGAGCTTTTGTCCGTGGGTTGACGGCGTTCCCTCCCAACAAAACCGACCAGAAGCCATGTTTTGCTTAAAGAGGGGGTATTGTGCTTTTTTCAATCACATAGCACCAGTCTATAGCACACTACAATGATGACGAAACCTTCTGTTGGTCTGTAAATGCAGTAAATTAAAATAACTGCCTTGTATAAAATTGCTCTCTCAAAATGGCTGTAGCGAATGTCTTGAAATAGGCCTCTGTCTCTTTAAGAACCTCTGACCAGCGGCGGACTGGCCATATGTCCATTCTGGAAGAGCACAGAAGGGCCACTGGCTCTAGGGCCACCAGTCCCGCCTCAACCGAACTTTACCCAAATCTGAAAGCTAAAAAGAAAAGCATCAAAATAGCGAGAAAAAGAGGATGAAAAGTCAACAAAAACGTGAGGAAAACAAAACAAAAAATGATAGAAAAAATGATTAAAAAAACAAAAATATGACAAAAATGTGGCGACGTGACGAAAAGTTTCCGTCACTTTTGTAGGTCTTAGCTTTCAAATGAGGTGCTACATTGTTGCTCTACAGTCGAGAAGCTTTTAGATTTGGGTAAAGCCCAGTGTAAAAAAACATGAATCTAAAAGGAATTCCGTGGAGTATGGTGTACCACAAGGTTCAATTTTGGGACCGTTATTATTTATTATTTATATCAATGATTTTGCTTCTGTTTCTACGACCACCTTTCCCGTTCTTTTTGCTGATGATACCAATCAAAAAAATAATAATAAAAAGCCGAACTGGGGAAAATGCACTCGTTAATGTTAAGGCGGGGGGTAAAAGGTTAAAATAGCCTATGTATTTGTGGAAGTCACAATTACGCTAATTTGGGCCAGGCTAGTCAGAGTCCAGGGCTGTTTTTCAGTCCCAGTCCGCCCCTGCCTCTGACTCTTTCCGACACGCCCCCTCCACACACTGTCTGTGGCATCAGTGGGGAGGGGGTTCTGCTGAGGAGCAGTGGTTGGTTACTCGGCTGGTGACGAAAGCTCGGGGGCGTCTCCAGGAGGTGGGGGCGTTCCTAGGAGGACTCAGGCAAACCTATCCCTAAAATGGCCGCCATCAGAGTTTTTACAGATTACTCAAAAATACGTGAATGTGTCAAAGCAACACTTCAGGCATGTTTTTAATGAGGGAATGACATAATAACATGATGTAAAGCTTGAAAAAGTCGATTTTGCACAATACCCCCCCTTTAATTCTTCAGTTTTCAAATGATCCTCTTTACTACAAGCAACATCCGAGATCTGTGAATGAAAGTTTAGTGCTTGGTCGTCACACACCCTTCTTAAATGCTGATTGCGTGATGCGAATCTGAGGCCGTATCGCCCTGCTTTACCGCCAATCTCCGCCAACCACCTCTCCAGCCATCACCGGTGAGTCACTCGCACATCACATTCATACGAGGGAAAGCTGGATGAAGTGTTTTGCCCAAGGACCCGATGACGGTGTGCACTTGTCGTAGTCGTTGCGGGATTACCAAGCCTCTGGTTAAATTCAGCCTTCAGCATTATCTGAATAAATGTGTCAAATGATGCCTTGAAATGATGAAAATTGATCTGAAGAGCGCCTACGTGCACAATTACAGTAGTATAAACATGCATCATTTTTCATGTAGACAATAGTATCACACACACAACTGAAGATGAACCAAAACCGGATCCAAAAACGGCACTGGTAGCTAATGTTAGCACATGTAGCATGAAGCTAATGTAGCTTCCTGGGTAGCATTGTCCGCTTTTTAAGTATTTATGGTGCTTTTGAACCATTTATTCCTCTTTGTGTATCTGTATTTAGTAGTGAAGTGGCAGTTTAAATCCATGGCTTGCCACTATAGCTGTCCGGGCATGGCTTAAAGGAGCTATACCTAATTTTAATTCTAGAAATTAAATGAAATATACTTTGTCCTCCTTTAGCATATTTTAAACTCAATTCAACTCAATCAACTTTCTAATTCAGTGGCTTCCTCTTTCATTGTTGGCAATAAAAAAAAAATCAGGTATAGGGCCTTTAAGCTTGACTCATGTGTCCAGGATGAAAACTTACAAATGAAGTTATGGGTGTTTAATAAGGATGATACTGATTCTCAATTCCTCAATTCAATATTCAATGTTGTATCTCAAGGTCAAAGCATGTCATTATCCCAAAACATACCTGGAGTTGTGTGTGGAGCCACTCGCTTATCTTTGAGTAATCTTTGAATCCTCTCCATTGGCTATTCTAAGCATCGCAGCGGCATCCCCCCAAAAAGCTCTTCCGGAGGCCCGACTTATCCAGGAAATACTTACCAATGCTTCACAACAGCCACGCGAAGCCGCCGGTCTGTTTGTTTGTGTTTTGTCTTTTTGCTGCGGCTTATGGAGAGATCGCTTGGACAACTAGGATGCGTTTTCGCAGTTTTAGATCGTGTTTTCCAACCAAAAAAGTGTAAGTGGGTGATAAAGATGTGTTGAAGATGTTTCACAAATACATACCTGCAAAAAGAAGTGCTGAACAGAAACACTGCATTGTGTTAGATGATATCACAACTGCTCGGAGAGGAGAAACGTAAAATGGCATGGCATTTCTATTGCATAAACAACAACAAAATTACTTACTTTAATTTGCCTCAGCAGGCCTGTCTTTGTAGACCCCTGGGAGGCACCATTGATTATCTCTAAAAGATACTGTAGATTATAAAACGCTTCCTGAAATGTGTTTATTTGCTACAAGGGCATGTGAAAAGTGATGGATCTTCTCGAGTGTGAGTAAATACATTGAAAAGAGGGAGGAAATAGATTCACATGGTTTAATGCTGAAGCATGAGTGTTCAAACATTACATATTTAGGGCAGCGCATTGAAAACGATCTGAAGTGCGGGGCCACGCACTGGTATTTTGGCTCATCATTACTCGCCAGATTCGGCAGTTCCCACTGTTTCAAAGATCGATGCGATGAATCATTCAGATATGTCAAGTCTGTCTCACGCCAAAATGCTTCTCACTGACGTCAAGGGTTTTGTATGGTTTTGAAAAAGTAAGACAATGGCAAATTTGGGCCTTATTAGCGGGGAGCATGGACGCCAACAAAAATGTATCAGTGAACCGTTTTTTTTTTTCTTTTCTACACACACACCTCGGCCTGGGCGAGTGTACTGCTCCAAGAGTTCTTGAAACGCCGTGTGATTGTCATCCCGTGGGGTCTGATGGGATTTTCAGCTTCCTTCGCGCTGCCACCTTTCCCCGTACGCACACACCAACGCCGGGACAAATAGGATGGAAGTGTCATCCTTTTTTCCACCGTTTAAGCGCTGTGTCCGGGGATTCAGAGCTGCAGGTTGTCTCCCTGTTCCCATCTATTCAATTCTGGCTTTTTTTTTGGGGGGGGGAATGTCACTGTATGTAATGCGTGCCCACACTCCGATATACGTTTGACGGTCCAGAAACCTTCAGCGAAACTTGTAAAGACGTGCGAAAGTCACTCTTTTAATTACGTTTCGAGACATTCTCCCTCGCACGCTCTCCGCAAGACAACCCCCTGACTCTCTTCGTCGCATGCTATCCCGCCTGTGATGTTTGCGGCATTCTTGGCTCCGCCGCTTGTCGCCGCAGGGGCTTGTTTGTCAAATACATGAAGCTGTCGTGAGAATAGTTTTAAATACAGAGCTCCTGCTTCTGTTCCTCGCTGCTGGCGATGGTGTGTCGAGAATTACATGGAGGAACCACGCTGTCATTGTGCCGATTGGGAGATAAAGGCTTATTGCTGTTGTGCTGGAGTGGATGCGCAGCTTAAACTGTTTGAGTTAAGGCGAGACGCTGCAGGTGAATAGGGAACAACATTGAATTGAGTGATATCATTTTGAAGCTTCTGCTGCAAATTACTGACAGAAATCTGAGGAAAGAATGTATTGAAAGTTTTCTGTAACAGATGTATATATATATGAAGTAAGACATTTTTCAGCGACGAAATCTACATAATATGTAGACCCAGGTTTAAATGTATTGAATTTTAGTTACTTGTAAGCTATTCAAGTTTTGTGTTGAAAGATGAACAAATGAGGCTGAGGCTCTTAAAAAAATCCCTCTGAAAAAAACCTTCAAAATATTGCTAAGTCCAAGACTGGTGAGTTTGAAGTCTGTAGGAGTGACTAAAGTGGTGGTCGTTGCATGAGTGGAGAAAAAACTTACTACCAGAAAGATCATCTCCGGGACCCTTCGCACGACACGTCGAATAGAATATGTCAGTATTTGTGAATGAATACGCAGGGTTACAAACTTACAGGGTAAGTTTGGTCTTTGTTATACTCTGACATGAAAACTAAGATGTTAAAGGAACAGGCCACTGTTTTTACATACTGAGATATGTTCTTACCTGAGCTTAAACGAGTTGATGCGTACCTGTCTAGTCTTTGTTAGCATTTGGCCTCTCCCAATATACTCCTACAGCTCCAAACGGGGGTGAAGTTGGAAGCGACCACGCTCTTCCACGGGCACGCACAAAGACCAAACAGGTACTTATCAACTCGTCTAAGCTCAGGTAAGTACATATCTCAATATGGAAAAAACGGTGGCGTGTTCCTTTAAGGGAAGAAACTAGCTAAAAATCTCCACTGAAAGATCAATATTTTCACCTGCCGTGTGTCTCGCCTTAAAGCAGTACCAAGTAACTTGTTTACTTTAATAAATCCTTTGCGTGGTCCCTCTGGGGGTAATACAAGTGTTAATGGGATGAGGGGTCTTTCATCTCCCCTTGGTGTCTCTGGCCAGAAAACCACATTTGCAACTTTCCCTGCTCCGACCCAGAGGCCCCAATACACACTAATGGATGAAGAAGAAGCTAACAGGCCATCGGGCAAAGCTAACTGCGGGCTAGCGCCACTTTAAACAGTATTTACAGCCAAAATATCTCCATTGTGTAATTGGATGTACAATATCCATCTTTCCCTTTGTCTTTTCTGTCAGCGTAGTATTTACTCTCACGGGCAATTAATGAGTAAAAAACCGTAACATGCTACGACACCTGCAGTGGCGTTTATGGCCTCTAGGGGTATGAGTTACTGAGCTATTTGGTCATATTGCAATGCGCTGGGGTGAGGAAAATGACACAAAAATGTAAAAAATACTCTCTGTCCCCTCATTGTTTTAGCTATTCAAACTACCACAACTCTTCTCCATCAACATCCCACTCAAATAGATGTTTCAAATCCATCTTTCTCATTAAGACTAGCAGCTACAATACTCTATTCATTCCTTTTCTAGCTGCTCCCAGAAAATCTCAAAGGGAGTCATTGTCCAAGACGGGCAAAGTCAACGTGACAGGCAACCGGGAACAGTGGCTCTGGTTGAGCATGGCAAACTCTAACCAATAAATCTGTACAACCTATTTACTTTAACGACTCCACCAACTGCATTTGCCCGAAACTGCGCGTTAGCTAGCCGTTAAAAGCGACCGGCACTGCGATGTGAGGCGAAAAATGGAGCCGGTTAACTACTTATTTGATCTAACAACTACGCTCTAACTATATTCGGCCTAAACTGCGCATTAGCTGGCTGTTACGGCCCGCAATGAAGAGGAAGCCAGGGCCAGTTACTCTAAGTGCGTGCGGAGATAGTGACCGCTGGCAGGTACGGCCGCTACTCTCCGGGCCAGGCTGATTCTCTGTATCCCTCCATAATTACGTTGAGCCGTTGCCCAAATACTTATCGATCCCCCCGCTGAGCCCCAAGTGAATCAACAACACGGCATCGGGGCCTGAGAGCACACACTGCAGTGGAGGAGGCCTCAGTGTGGGGAAGAGTGGGGTGTGTGCGTCTCATATTATGTCATTTAAAAAAAAAAAGCGGATAAACAGAGATTCAGACCAGGTCAGAATCCATGTATGTGGTCTGAATCTACTTTTTTTCAGAGCTTTTTATCACGTTACAATGTTGTTTTCTCATCAACAACATACCCGGACCTGTGTTTGGACTCATCTGCGCATCTTTGAGTGATCTTTGAATCTTCCCCAGAAGCTACTCCACGGTGGCAGTTCCCAAAAAAAGCTCCGCCTGAGGTCCTACGTATCAAGGAAATAAACACATTCATCATAGTTCACGAAAGCCACACAAGACTTTACCCCATTTATTATCTCTTTATTGAAACAGCTGCACAGCAAAGGAGAGCAAAAGACAGTTTGGTGGGAGGGGAAGTTAAGCTATTTTAGATAAATATTGCATTTTCTAACCAACAAGGTGTAAGATAGTGATAAAGATGTACCTGCAAAAAGCACAATACCCCCTCTTTAACTGTTAAAATAACTTTGCATGTTTTGACCTAGTATAGATATTAAACTGCACGGATTTAGAATTTACTTTTCATAGCTTTCTATAGCAAAGCATGTTTCAATCTTTATTGCTCCCGTAGCGTTTTCCCACGTCAGTAAATCGGATTGTGTAACTTAAAGCAGTACTAAGTAACTCTTGCCCCTAGAGGCCATCAGTTACGATTTTTTAACTTATTGTCTTGGAGAGTAAATACTACGCTGACAGGAAAGGCGAAGGGAGAGAGAGATATTGTACATCCAATTATACAATGGAAATATTTTTTTTTTCACTCAAACTTGGCTGTAAATACTGTTTAAAGTGACGTTAGCCCGCAGTTAGCTTTGCCCGTTAGCATGCTAGCTTCTTCTTCGTGATTCCATTAGTGTGTATTGGTGGCTCAGGACCGGTGGCAGTCAAGTTGCAAACATGGTTTTCTGGCCAGAGACACCAGGGGGAGATGAAAGACCCTCCAATCATCCCATAAACACTTGTATTACCCCCACAGGGACTACGAAAAGGATTTATTTAGGTAAACACGTTACTTAGTACGGCTTTCAACACTTGAAACTTTCCCTGCTCCGACCCAGAGGCCCCAATACACACTAATGGAATCACAACGAAGAAGCTAACAGGCTAATGGGCAAAGCTAACTGCGGGCTAGCGCCACTTAAAAACTATTTACAGCCAAGTTTGAATGAAAAAAATAGTGTAGCTTAAAGTAATGTATATGTGTGGGGAAACAAGTGGAAGTTGCACATCATGCAGAGCAACTGAATGTTTTGGACTCAGCAGAGAATGCCGGGCATACACAAATAGCCTATACGTACAGTAAATGATGAGGAAAGAACATTATAGTAAAGTCTAAGCTTAATGAAACCACACTGCGGGACATTCCAGGTATTCCACGCATTCACATGAGCCACTGAACTGTCGCGAAACTCAACTCGACTTAATATGGGACAAACCGAGACCGTCTTCTCGGCGATCAGATCAAGTCCCCTCTCGTTGGCTCATCTTAAGGTCTTCAGGCCAGTACGCACCAGCTCTCCACTTCCTTTGACTTGGAAATGACGGGAGTTAACCTTTTGGAGCGCCTCGAGGGATACGGCGCTCCCCTCCATTTAACCCGTCCCGGCTCGCCAGCGGACGCGCCATTAGGAGCCAGTGGGAAGCCGCGGTTCCCGTTTCCTTGGGGCCAGCTCTGATCTCTGCCAGTGCTGGAGTCAAGGGCGCTGGCAGGAGAATTAACCCCTGAGATCTGTATTGGGGGAAAACTAGTAATAATACGCAGAGATGGGTTTGCCTCTCGGTGGGCCTCTGGCAAATAGACGCGCTCGCATGATGGTTTTTTATCTAGTCTTGTGAAAAGGTTAAAGATTCCACTACAATGTTCATTCTGCCTGATCTGATCTGCTATAATTGACTAGATTAGGACTTAAATGGATAAAATCACCATTAGATATTTGACACCGTTCCTACAAATGCTATATCATCTATAGAACAACAACTTCCTGGACCTTTTTGAGTTTTTCTCTATCCCTTTAGGGATGAATGGGGAAGCCAGGCCCCTATATTAATGTATGGCGAAGTATGTAATTTCAGTTTCAAGACATTTCTGTGGTTTCTCGGTCAACAGATGATGTTTATTGGCTCTTGACTGTCAATCCAACTGTTAAAAAAAAATAAAAAAAGTTCACAAAATATGATTTAGCGTTTAGCTCGGACGACACTTTAATATGCTAATTCATAACTAAAGCAAAAGCATAAAAAGATTTGTACATAATGTTTTCAAACTAGGCTTTGGTCTCCCCTTAATGTGGTTGATGGGTTGACAACAGCTGAAAACCTCTGGATATTTCATTATTTGCGATGTTCGATGGCTAAATGCTAACGGCTATAGGAAAATACAGCTTCCCGGACTAGCCAGCTTGCTAACTGTCAGCAGGTAGCAGCTGGTAGGATCCAACGCCGTTTCTCATTTTTGTTTCTGTCACTTGAAGCGCCCCCATGAGTACACATAAAAAAAAACAAGCTCATTTTTTGTTGTTGCTAATGTCATGCTAACAAATCAACGGTGCCAGGATGAGCACAGTTTGAGCGCAGAACCACGCCCAACGGGTCCGGTGATGGTTCACAGGCTTTGAAAATGTAGAGTACACTTCCAAGATCAATCTATTCCACAACAAAACAAGATTACTCCAACCTGCGTGAATGGAAAACTACTTACAGATGAGGGGGCAACATTGTAGCGTCACTAAAAGCATAAAAAATCTCAAATCATGCAAAGTGAACTGATCTTTGAAAACATAAATGACAAATCTAGCCACAATACTCATCAGCAAAACTGCAAATGGGCTGTTTCTCCAAAATCGTTCGGCCCTACTATGGAAAAAAAAAAGGTGACATTTTGTGCAACTTCCTCCTAAAGCATTGCTAAAAGACGCTGCATTGCCCCGCGCTTGTGTGGGGCCATGTTTGTGATTGCTTAGTGCCGCCTTTCACTGATCATTTCATTCCTCATTGATTGCTGGCAGCCATTCTCGAGCATCGGCAACTTCCCCCCGCCGCCCTCCCCCCTCCCCTCCCGCAGCCGCACTGTTTAGATATCCGTTGTTCAGTGCTTCAGAAATTGGACCCGCGAATCGCTGGCTCAGCAGTTCTCGGGGCGAGCCGTTTTTGAAAGACAGAATTGAGTGCAGCGGTGGCTTCACAGCGGGCAGGGCTTATGGTCGCGGCGCCTCGGAAAGCTGTCTTGATCCGGCGAACGGGGAGGTGCGATGGGAGGTGATACTCTAATAGGATACGGCACGGACAGATAAAGAGATGAGTCCGGGTGGGGGTCCGGTCGGTCGCCAGGTCCCCATCGAGAGACCCTTGTCAAATAAAACCGGGGGCTTGATTCGCGGGGCCGTCCCGTCAGCGGGAGCGCGGTGGGGGAGCGCTCAGATTCTCTGCCAAGCCACGGAGGCCTGACTCTTTGGCAGGGCACTCACAACTGCAGGTGTAGATATGAGATTTAGAATGGGTGTCGAGGGCCTATATCAGGGGTAGGAAAGTTTTCTTTGCGGAGGGACGATTTTCTGTATTGTAAACAGACCGAGGGCCGAAGCCTCTGATAATTAGCCCAAAGTAAAGCACAACACTGGAAAAATGACCATCTTAAATTAGATAAATGACTTAAAATTGCTTGAATTAAAGCTCTTCTATGTTGAATTTGAGTCGGTTTGAACTAATCCAAGATACAAATGCTATAGCGCCAATGGAACAAGAATAAAACCCTCTTGAAATCTGACAAATTTCACTTGAAATGACACAAAATGATCTGAATTAAGAGAATAACTACTACTAGAGGTTTTATCTCGTCTAAAACCAGACCTAATCTACTCAAACCTTAGATTTAATCTCTTAATTTGATGTCATTTCTTCCTTAAAACGATTATTCTTTTTCCAGTGCACTTCTTTCAAATGTCAGTATTGTACATAATATATGACCTCATTGGGTGTGTTGACAGTATTTCTACCTTTGATTCTCCCATTTAGCTCTAGTAATGTTAAAAGTACTCTCTGATTTGTGTAATAATGTTTCTCAAAATCATCTTGAGGGCCAGAGGAGCAGTGCTGGAGGGCCGGATTTGGCCCACGGGCCTGACGTTGCCTACCCCTGGCCTATATGTTTGAAGGCGTTTCTCAGTCAGCTAATAGAGATAAGAATAGTGATATGTTAAAATCCCATTGTCGTGAGCCCCTGGGTGAAGCAAAACAACTGGTTTGGTCTTCTACACAACTACAGACTGTAAATTCACACTTCAAATGATTCATTGTCCGAACCTTTACTAATCTCGGTGCCTCGGCGTTGGTCAAACATAATCCTTTGCTCAGTTTAAGCTCTTGAACACAACTTCTCCCATTTTCCAACAGTGATCGCAGGAGGAATTTGAAGGAGGCCCGAATGTGTGTCTTGTTCTTGCAAATCTTTCCACAAATTTAGCCAAAAAAACCCGAGGGGCAACTTGTTCACATTTCCTACATCGCTGACGTCTCTCCACTGCACAAACACTGACGTCAATGGAGCTTCCACTGGAGATGGGAACGGTATTTTATGCAGCCACTGAAAACTGTGATGGAACGCCAATGATCATAAATAACTAAGAGTAAATCCTCTTGTGCTATGGTGCGTGAGACTGCTGCAGCAGAGCCCCGCTCCCCCTCCAGACCCGACCTTTTTACCCTTTTCTACACGTTATTCATCACATTCTCATCAAATTATCTGTTTTATCTGTGCTTGTTGTTGAATGTGCTTTGGACTGGAGACATTTTGAGCACTGAAATGCGGATGTTTGGATTTTAGCAACGCCTCTTGACATCAGCAGGTGGGGGGCAACCGTTTTGAGCTCTTGAGAGGGACGCAGGCGGGATATGCAGGGAAGTGTTTGGATTATGAATGAAACAAAGCTGAACTTCAGGTCCGTTTTTTTCATGCGTGAAGATTATAACATTGCTCAAAGCTCAAAGTAGTCAGTTTTCCCATTCCCATAGGAACGGTTGCCCTCTGCATTTGACTCATCCTTCGATGCCGCGAGTAGAATCTGTCAACAGCTTTTAGGATTAGCCTATTGTGCGCGCTTACAGTCGATGGGGTAACCGCCCAGATAACCCGAGCACATGGAAGCCCCCACGCTGAAAGGAGACCCGTCTGGGAATCGAACCAGGGATCTTCTTGTTGCGAGTAATGCTGCGTTCGAGGCTGCTGGTGCCTGGATGTTTCACGCTAAATAACATTAAATTGAAATTATTGTTCATGCCATGGTTTTGCTAAAGTTTTATATATCAGCTGCACTTCCCCATCAAGGGCCGCCTTCAGAATCAGAATTGTTTTTATTGCCATTGTCAATTGACAGGTTCCCAAACTAGGAATTTTTGAAAGTTGATGATAGTATTGCAGTATTTTGCATATCGTCTTTAGTGGATGTGCTTAAAATGCTTTTACTTCTCATAACTGGCTTCTCGCCCTTTTAGCTGTGCACAGATGTCTCTTCTGTATGTCGGTCTATAGGTCTATGTGTGTGTGTGTGTGTGTTCTTGTAATCACGACATTGTGAGGACCAGTTTGAGTTTTTAACCAACAGAGTGAGGATATTTTTGTAAAGTGAGGACATTTCGGGTGGTCCTCACATATTTGAAGGACTGTTTGAGGGTCCAGATATGGTTTTAGGGTTAGAGTTAGATTTGGGTTTAGATTAGGGTCAGGGCTCGGATTAAGGTTAGGGTTAGGGGTTTAGGGTTCAGGTTTTGGGTCTGGGTTACATACATTATGTCTATGGGTGTCCTCACTAAGCTAGAATTACTGTCGCACTCTTGGCCAACCAAATTTACATTTTGATACAAATTACCTTTTCTTCGGAGCGATCGTGCAACATAAAACATATAACATAAATCTTACTGTCTTCATCTTGTACTGTATTCATCTAGATTTTCATTTAGTTCTTGGCTTTGGACTTATCATTGTTTTCCATTGAACTGCATACCAATTCAGTCAACTAATCTATTCATTTAGTCAGCTTTGCATTTATAATATTAATAAATGCTTGATTTTGTTCTCCACAGAGCTGTTCCTTGAATGAACTGATATGAAGCTCTTTCAAACTGTTATTGGAAGTTTGGATGATTTTAGTCTCTTCTTTACATTTTCATTTTTCGTCGACAGAAATATCTGGACATTTTAATCACAGTTTTCTCTCATAAACAACTTTGAATATGGTTTTGGTCTCATTTTAGTCATTCACGTAATAATCAACACTGATCTCGTATCTGAACTCGGACCACTCCGATCATCTCAGAATTCACAACCTGTAAACATCAGTTCGATTTCCGTTCCGAGCCATTTCTCTTAGTTGGAGGTTGTAAATCGACCGGTTTCCTTGAACGCAGCATTACTATCATACCAAATTGGCGTTTTTGCTATAGAGAGACCAGTTTCAAACACAGCTATCACAAACACTACAAATACAAAAGCTTCAGTTTCCAAGTGCTTTCTGCCGTCGACCAAGACTCGGAACAAGCCAGAGTGGCACGGAGAGACGAGCGCCTGATGAAAAAGAGAAAAAAAAAAAAAAAAAAGACATCGAAAGCCAGCGCAGAAAGAAAGGAAAGGTAGCTTTAGTCGAAACGGGAGGGTGGGAACAGTGCGGCGCTAAGTAATGTATCCTGCCAGTTTTCATTGTGTCTACAACGGAAAGTGCTCCACAGAAGCAAGAGGCGGTAATAGGATAAAGACTGTACTGCGCAGAGCTCGAATCGGCGGAAGGGGAGGGCAACGCGCAGACATGAGTGTGAGAATAGGGGAGAGGGAAAAAAAAAAAAAAAGAGGCTATAGGCTAACCTCATCATCGACAGCCAAAAATCAATTACCGCTGCTAATGTTGCGCCAGCCAATTCACTCGTAATGTTCCCGGGCCGATGGAAAAAGAACGTGTTGCGTCCGGAACACAGGATAAATTGAAATTCATTAATGTTGCTTTTGCCGGATTTGGAGCAGGCTGTTTTTGTCGGACGTGGAGGGTTTATTGTTTTGTTTTGTTCTGTGCCATTTTTAGACATTTATATAGGACGCAGTGATGTGTTTTTTGGGGGTTTTTAATGCAGCCACGTCACAACAGGGACAATGTGCTGTTGTTGTTTGGCTTGGCTGGGAAACGTAACAGGCTTTGGTTTTTGGGGGGGTTTTTTTGTTTCTTTTTTTTATATGGCATCTTGGACAAAGATGAGAAACACAATGATGCAGCTGCTGAAGCCTGATGAATCCTATCATGGAGAAAGCAATCAGGATAATAATACAAAATTATAATTCATCACATTCTTAAAGGAGGGGTAGAAGGCAAAATCAACGCTTGCATGTTTGAGTAATCTTTGAAACTTCCCCGGTGACTATACTTAAAAACGTCTCAATAATGTCCGCCGAAGCTACAGCAACATATAACCTCATGTTTATCTTCATGGGAATTACAGGTTTTTTTGCTCTTTTTAGCCGACTATGAACCTATTGATCACACGCAAAGTCAAGCCAAAATCGGGTCTGTATGGATGTTCTTTCACAGCAGATTCCATTCCATTCAAGCGAAAAACGGCAAAAGTTAGTTTCTCGCATAAAGCTAGCATAGCTTCCGGGTTAGCATTGTCTGTTTTTTTTATTTATTTATGGACTGTTTATGAATCACTTTGCTCTGTATCTTTATTTAGTAGAAAAATATATTCATAATTCAGCATTGTAATGGTGGAGAAGAAAGTAATTTTTACTCTTCTTGTGTTGACAAATGACCATACATGGGCATTTGCAAAGATGCCGTCTGTATCTGATGTAGCTATTCACCTTTTTCCGGAGCCTCGCGTAGGCACCGCCATCAATTGTGCCCGCCCCTTTTCTCCTATCTGTTAACATGGGACTGGAGAAGTCATAGCTATGACTGATGTTTATTCGCTTCTACTGAACAATCTACTGTGAATAAACATCCATATGGACCCGATTTAGACTTGAATTTATTTGTAGGTGATGAATATGTTTATATTTCGCCAGAAAATGGATAAAAACTGTGAAAAACTGTGTTTCCCAGAAGATTCTATCTTCCCCCTCGACAAGGCCACGCCCCTTCTACGACGAGATGCCATCTGTATCTCTGTATGCCACCTTATTCCGCCCCGCCCACTTTTGCCTCTTTTTGCCTTGTCTCGGCACTTCCGTTGTATTGGCAATTCCGGTCGAGCGCAAAGACCGTTTATTTAAGGAGGGGAAAGGTTCACCGCTAAAATATGATGTTTATTAGCTTGATTTGTGTAAAATGTCCAATGTTCATTTGCACCAACAAGTCAACACTGCACCGTGTCTCAGCGCGGCTTAAAAACGGCTTTGTTTTCGTGTAGTAACTAATTTTATCTCGACTTCTCCAGCCCCATATTAACAGATAGGAGAAAAGGGGCGGGCACAATTCAGGGCAGCGCCCACACGAACTTCCGGAATGAGGTGAATATGCAGAAGGCGAGGGAGGGGCTAAGGGTTTGAGCTCTTAATGAACCAGGAAGTATAACTACGGGAGATGTTTTGTAAACTGTTTTAGATCAATGCAGCACTTCCTAACCAACGAAGTGCCTGACCCAGTGCCTGACAAAAGGATAGTGAGCTTGGAAATAAAATAAAAAAAATTGTGAAATGTTTATCCTCTTGTCTTTTCTCTCTTTATACCCCAAATAACGGTATCACTCACATATGTCACATTCTCTCTTGAATGGTCAAAGTCTTCAAAGTGGCGTCCATAACAGGAGGAGAAAAAATAGCTCACCGATTTTCCTCAGAGATTAGTAACCGCCAAAAATGAACAGACTTTAGTGTGTGTTCCTACTTAAGGCTAAATTCTCTTACCCTGACCTTCATAACAGTGTTTTTGCTTTCACAAGTTGCGGAAGTTACGCAATAACAAAGAGCAAAGATATATTCATTTCCCTCGCTCCGATTTTTTTTATCTCAATCTTCAGGGAAAACAAAAAAAAACAGGAAAGCCGTCATTGTAAACGTGGCTCCGTAGAACATTTGACCCTTATCTCCAGTCGCATGCGGAGACTTGTTTGCGTGTGGTGCCCTGCAGACACGAACTGCAGACAGCGCTGCCGTTTCCTGAGCAGCTACACGGCATTAGCTTCATAATTGGCTGGAATAAGACTTTATGCGTCACTGTTTTGCCTTTTAATGAAAATGGCCTCGAAGCATAATAAGAGCAGCGTATCGTCTCCCCCGTGCCAATTTGCTTAGCTTTTTGTGAAAACAGACATTTCGCAACATCGTCGAATACTATCTAGAATCTATCTAGACTCTATAGAATGTGATGATGATCCTCTCTCGAATGGTGGGAAGGAGTTATTAAATACAAACGACTTCTTTTTCTGGCGTCATGTCGTTAAATTGACTCAGAATGTTGTGTACAGCGTTTGTGTAGTAGTGTTTTAACAGAGAAAAAGGGAAAAGAATACACTTAATTCTCTTTGGATCCCGATATGTTTCACTTTTGAAGAACGGCTGTGATGGCAGCGCAGGGCATTAAAATTAAAATAAAAGTGAGGCCGAGAAGAAAGCAGAGGATATTTCTCCCTTTGGCTGATTTGGTTATAAATATGTGAGTCATAATGCCTTTGATTTGCAAATTAGGAAAGCTGTTTCTTTTTCTTCTCCAGCTCTCTGCCCCATCTCACTCTCTCCTTAAAGGTCCTGCGTTATGCAATGCTCAGAGTTCAGACTTTTGGGACGTCTTCAAGTTCTAAGTTTTTACAATTTTTACAAAAATGTAAAACTGTACACTGTACACTTTTACTTACATTACTACCTAGCTAGTTACTAAATACTTACCCACCTTTTACTTACTTAGCCATTTATCTACTTACTTATTACTTCCTTAATTAGATACTTACTTACCCATCTACCTACTTACTCACGTAGCTAATTACAAGCTAACTTACTTGACTAAATACATACTTACTTATTACTTACTTAATTACATACTTCCTCATTACTTACATTTTAACTTATTACTTACTTAATTACATACTTACTTATTACTTACTTAATTACACACTTACTTATTACTTACTTACATATTTACTTATTACTTACATACTTACTTATTACTTACTTAATTACACACTTACTTATTACTTACTTTCTTAATTACATACTTGCTTATTACTTACTTAATTACATATTTAATTATTACTTAATTACTTAATTACATATTTACTTTTTACTTACTTAATTACATATTTACTTATTACTTACTTAATTACATATTTACTTATTACTTAATTACATACTTTCTTATTACTTACTTAATTACATATTTACTTATTACTTACTTACTTAATTACATATTTACTTATTACTTAATTACATATTTCCTTATTACTTACTTAATTATATACTTACTTAGTAGTTACTTAAATAGATGCTTACCTACTTACTTAATTACACTTACTTAGCACTTACTTAATTACATACTTACTTAATTAGATACTTTCTTAGTGCTTACTTAATGAAATGCTTACTTGCTTACCCACCTACTTACTTACTTTATTACAAACTTACTTAGTACTTACTTACTTAATAACATACTTATTTAGTTCTTACTTAATTAGATGCTTACTGCTTACCCACCTACTTACCCATGCAGCTAATTACCTAATTAAATACACACACACTTAGTTTTCTGTTTTAACTTAGTTACTGTCTTAATTACCGACTTAATGAAATACTTACCTACACACCTTTTTGCAGTACTTACTTACTTACTTACCATACCATACCAACTTTATTTATAAAGCACTTTAAAAACTGTACAGTTGGCCAAAGTGCCGCACACAGAAACAGATGCAAATATTTACAGTAAAAAAAATATGAGGTAAGAAGTACAACAACAGCAGCAATCTCAATTTGCATTAAACGCCAGAGAAAAAAGGTGCGTTTTTAGGAGAGATTTAAAAACAGGAAGGGACTGGGCCTGTCTAATCTCTAATGGCAGCTGGTTCCACAGCCGCGGGCCGGCAACAGAGAAGGCCCGATCTCCCCGAAGTTTGCGCTTGGTTTTTGGGACAACCAGTTGCAGCTGATCCGCTGACCTGAGAGCACGAGAGGGGGCGTAAGGCTGAATCAGGTCAGACAGATAGGTGGGGGCGAGGCCATTCAGACTTTTAAAAGTAAAGAGAAGAATTTTGAAATCAACTCTAAATCTGACTGGGAGCCAATGGAGAGAAGCTAAAACCGGTGAGATATGGTCATGTTTCCGTGTCCCTGTTAAAAGCCGAGCTGCAGCGTTCTGAACAAGCTGCAGTCGAGAGAGCGCCCTCTGGCTCACACCAGCATAAAGGCCGTTACAATAATCCAACCTGGTCGTTACAAAGGCATGTATTACAGTCTCAAAATGCTGCCTTGATAAAATGGACTTCAATTTCGCCAGTTTTCTCAAGTTTTCTCTTACTTACTTACTTACTTACAAACCTTCGATTCCCACCTGGACGGGGCCCGTGTGAAGTTTCTATGTTCGCCCCGTGTCTGCGTAGATTTCCTCTGGGTACTCCGGTTTCCCCTACCACTAAAAAAAAAACATGTACAATTGGTTCCCTTGCTTACACCAGTGGCAGGCTAAGCAGAATTTTTTGAGCCCTTGAGAAGGCGACATAATGAACGGGCAGGAATACACACGCATGAATGAAATAAACCACAGCTCCTGGTCTGTTTTTCATGAGGTTGCAGCGTTAACACTTCACCGTGTGCTTTGCTTCTCCGTTGCCCCGTTTACTTGCGTCTGCATGTGAACTAAATAATATCCCCGCAGTCTTCAGGGACGCGGCGAAAAGACTAAAGCTCCTAAACACATCAGCGTCTTATCTCTTATCGAGCCCAGCCAATCACACGCTGATGTTATCGCCGACATCAACTCGATCCTGAGAGGGGGGGGGTGGAGGGGATGGAGCGGGCCCGCGAGATCAGCACGGATAGCAGCATAGACAATAGAAGGAGGAATAAGGACGGCTTTACGGGACCAAAATAACCCAAGTCAAATGAGAAAGCTAACTAAGCGTGTCCAGCAGCGTGTATGTGCGTGAATCCAGCGCTGCCATTATTAGGTGATGCAAAAGCGAATGCGCGGTGAAGCAGAAGCAGAGGTGGCTAGTAATCCTGTTACACATGTATTCAAGAAGGAATAGAATAGACAAAACCGCATGTAAATATAATGTTGTGTATTGTAATGAATATAAAATGTTTACATTATTTTATAGATGGCTACAGATGGCAGCTTCGGGAACAGATAAAGGGAAAACAAAGGGGAGACTATAGCTTTTTCACTATACTCCACTTCTTTAACAAATGCTGAATTATTAGTGTACTTTCTACCAAATAAAGATACAGAGACATGGAGTGGAGATGAATAATGTTCCAAAGGTCTCAATTTGTGCATAACAGGGGGCGCCATCCATACGTCTAACGTTAGCTTCATGCTACGAGCTAACGTCTAGCTTGTAATGCTAGATTTTTCCCTTCTAAGACAATTATCGGTGTGTGTTGAATATGTTTATAGTCCACCCGAAAATGTCTAAAGAGAGTGAAAACCGTTTTAGTACGACACGTTGTCTATATCTAGAGTATGGTTTGCTATACGACCCATGTAGTTAAAATGCTACGAACATGTAGCATTTTACAGATATGTAGTGGAGAAAATGGCGCAAAGGTCTAATTTTGTACATAACAGAGAACGCTAAGCATAATTCTAATACTAGCTTCATGCTATGAGCGAACAGCTAGCTTGTAGCGCAGATTTTTCACTTCTAAGACAATCTACGGTGTCGATATGACTTGACTTTATTGATGTATGTTAAATATCATTATAGTCCACCATAAAATGTCTAAAAGAGTGGGGGGGGAAAGACGAGCTTAGTAGTAGTATTTTACAGAGATATGGAGTGGAGAAAATGGCTCAAAGGGCTAAAATGGTACATAACGGAGATTAGAGATTGTAACGTTAGCTTCATGCTACAAGCTAACGGCTAGCTTCAAGTGGTGTTTTATTACTTCGGGAAGACAATCTGCTGTGTCATTATGACTTAAAGGGACTATACAGAGTTTCACCACAACCGCCTCTAAAATCCTGCACTGTCACTCAAAAAGGCGTCTTCATGCACGAGCTTAAATATAGAAGGTGCAGTTACGCGTATGACCTGAGGTGGCAGTGGTGAGCATAAAATGGCCAACTCTCATCTAGTCTCTTTAATATTATGGATGTGTGCTAAGTAAGTTTATAGCCCACCATAAAATGTCTAAAAAATGAGTGAAAAAATAATGATTTCCATAACAGTGTGATGCGTTCTCGTCTATATCTCTGACTTGCTTCACATGTAGTTAAACACATCGATCTTGTAGCACTTTCTACTTTTATGTTTTATGTACTGTTATTTGAGTAAAAAATATTTAGGCTACTCCATCCACCTCTGAACCAAAGTTGCCTTGTTATTCAAGGTTGGGCTGCACAATGAATTGCATTGGAATCGGAATCGCCATTGTAACAGTCACGATTACAAACACCAGAAACTACTAAAAAACAGTTCTTGTATTAGTTAAGCTGTTCATCTTCCAACTTATCTCATACTTTTCTCACATGTTAGAGATATGCTTGGACAATGGACTCCTCAGATAAAAGGTGTGAATAAGTCTCCCCCTAACATGAGCTGCATCATGTTTAGCCCCTCTCTGTCTGGGGTTGCTCTTCCATTTGTCGCTGTTTTCATGTAGGTTATGCGCCCGCCGAAATCGTCTGTGTCATGTTTTTTAAAGAGGATTGTAGAAAGTTGGGAGGTACAAACTGGGTCAGCAACTTTTGTCTCGTCTCTCCTCTCTCCAGTGGATTTGAAGAGAGAGCGCTCTCTTTCTTTGTCTGGCTGAGCGTGGCAATTTTAGATCTTGGTCATTGGAGTCATTCATTATTCAGAGTGGGGCTGTAGTACTACAAATGACAAAGTGGCCGAGTGCTGTTCTAACAAAAATGCGGTTTGGGAATTTCATTCACAATTCTTGGTGTGTGTGTGTGTGTGTGTGTGTGTGTGTGTGTGGTCTAAACAAGTGACTATGGGCCTTGAGAGGGACACAGACTTGGCTTCTCATCTGATACAACACAAGTGATGCAACTTTTGCTTTCACCAACATTGAATTGTATAAACTACCACTACAAGTTTGATCTTGGTACTTGTAATTTGGACAGTTTATGTTTATTGACTTCAAATTCTATTAACCTCTTTACCCCCACCCTGAACCGAGCACATTTTCTCCAGGTCGGCTTTACCCAAATTGAAAAGCTTCTTGAAAAATGATTGAAAATAGCACCAAAAAAAAAAAAAACCTATGAAAACGCCACAAAAATTGACAAAAAAGCAATGAAAAAGTGGTAGAAATGTGACCTAAAAACAACAACAAAGCAACAAAAAACAACCCCCAAGGAAACAGATCCATTTAGATCAGCTTTGTCGGTCTTAGCTTTCAGATAAGGCGGTAAGCTTTTAGATTTGGCTAAAACTGAACTGTAGAAAATGCACTTGGTTAAGGTTGGGATGTAAGAGGTTGAAGTGTTTCTGAAAATAATTGTATATTTTTAGCTTTGTGCGCCTCTCTGTCTTCTCACTTTGCCAATATTTTGGGAATAAAAACAATAAATAAGCGTGTCAGGCATGCCTTCAAATCAACCCCAGCTATTTTGAAGCCATTTAATGTAATAATGATCCATTTGTGTGTGTGTGTATAAACATAAATTAACATGTCTTTTTAATCAATTAAAGAAATGCTGTCACAATAATTACTATAAAGACTCCATTAAATGACAAATGTTGTTTTTCGGATTTTTCATAAAAGTACCCAAGTAATTTGTGTTTTGATGTGTTTCTTCTTTGTCCCATGTGTTAACCTGTCACTTGGAGTTAGAGTTAGAAATTAAGCTTATCCAAAAAACGTGTGCTTGTTCCATTGGCAAGAATAGGTTTTATCTGCTTTAAGACCAGACCAAATCCACTCAATCTTTAGATTTAATGCTTTAATTCAAGTATTCTTAGAGTATTCTTTTAGGATTATAGCCTAAAAGGGTGCTCTGCTAAGACATTTTAAGGAATTTACAGCATTTTTTTAACATTTCTAGAGTACTTTAACAGGCATTTGAGCTCTGATTTGGGTCATGGTATTTCTCAAAATCATCTCGAGGGCCGGAGTTTGATTATGGAGGGCTGGTTTTGGTCCCCGAGCCTGACGTTGCCTACCCCTGCTTTATATGATTAGGGACAGGAATGACAAACCCTACCAGATCTGGTGGAGCGACTAATAATCAAGTAAAACAAGATATTACTGTGATTTCCTTTTGTTCTCCAATTCTTCAGCTTGCTTTGATGGCATGAAACAGTCTTCCATAATATTATCGTGATATATATATACCCTCAATATATCAAACTGAAACTGTTATTGTCATGCCAGGCTGAGGCTACTTACTGCATTGTTGCATTCCTAATATCCTTGTGAGTTCACCCACTCCAAAGGCTTCCATTGCGCCTAACTCCATAACTCACTTGGCCTGTCCCAAGCAGTTACGTCGCGAACCGCCTGACACGCTCAAAATAAAACTGCAGGGAAACCCCCAGAATCCTCGCTTGGCTCCAAAAACCTCAGCTACATTTCCAAACTTCTCCAGTGCGGTGACGCGTCGGTGACCCACTTGAGCGCGGGCCTTGCGCAGATGCTCACGACTCCATCACATAGCATTACCGCGCTGGGCCCTCACACCGGGGGGCCGCTCGGGGACAGGCGCGAGTTGTGTTCTGTCGAAAGGGGGCCCCCGCGGTCGCGCACGGGCCCTTGAGTCACCGTGTTTTTTGCCGTCACACTCTCTGCTCTTGATGACGTGAGCGTTTACGCTGTGGCTACACTCTCTGTCGGAGTGCGGCGGAGCTCATTAGTGCGCTTTTGAAAATCCTAATTTATTCCACAAAATGAACTCCATAGAAAAGAAGAGTGTTTCTATTCTAATGGGGGCCTGTTTTATATTCATAGCGCTTTGTGGAGTTACAATGACTTTCACGCATCAGCAGCCAGAAGTGCTTGAAGAGCAAAGAGACGTAAGCCATTGGCCCTATCTCGCAATGCTGAGGATCACGCTTCCCCAAAACTGGATTTCAACAGCTAGTTTGTAGTCTGGGCAAGCGTATGTTGCACACTAAGATTAAAAAAAAAAAAAAAAAAAAAAGGATCAAAATGCTGTTTATTTGCTAATTCATGGCCTGGAGGCTGCAGTGCGTGAAATAATCCTATCTTGTCTTTTTAATGGACAGAATTTGACCTTTATGAAGGCCTTGCACCGACTTTACTCAATTTTCAAACAGCGACAAGGAAACTACTTACACATAAACTGTTTGTGGTGGCCAAAACTCTTTCTTGAAAGCCCCTCTCGGTGGGATTGAGCTTAAAAAGCTTGCTTTGCACCTTTAAAGAGGAGGTTGTTATGCTTTTTGCAGGAAATTGGTACAAATTGGTACAAATCTCAAACACATCTTTATCATTACCTTACACTTTGTTGGTTAGAAAATCTAATCTAAAACAGCTGAAACAAAATATGCAGCTGTTTCACTTCCTGATTTTCAAGCGATCCCCCCAAAAACTCACTCACCCCCACCCCTTCACTTGCTCCCCTTCGCTGTGCAGCTGTTTCCGTGTGGCTACAGCGAAGCTATGGTGACTGTATTTTACTCCGCAGTGAAATGATCACGCTTCGCAAGAGATTAGGGATGGGCGACACCACATTTTTTGGAATTGATGTGATACCGATACTTTTGGGGTCATATTTGTCGATACCGATACCGATCATTTCATATGGGTGTTTGTATTTCAATCAATATACATTTAAAAAACGGATTATTTTATATTATTAATTGGTCAATTAAAATTATATTACTTTAACTGGTTAATTAAACAATGCTACTGTGAAATTACAAACAAAATGTTTAATTAATACTTAAATGACGAACAGAACCTAAACCAGAATGATATGCCTGGCTCAGTTCAATCCTTTGCTGTTGTGAACTGTTTTGGCTCAGAACAAAGAAATAAATCAACCTTTTGTGTTGATAATCGCTGCCCCGCCTTCTTTTTTCATATGCAAATTAGCATAGATACTTTTTGCCCAATATCGAAAAAGTAGCCGTACTTTGGTATCGATCCGCCCATCCCTACAAGAGACCAAGACGTGAGGAAAGTGTTTCCTGGATATGTAGGACCTCAGGGGGAGCTTTGTGGGAAAAGGAAGATGCTAACAATAGCCACGAGGGAAGATTCAAAGATTACTCAAAAATGCGCTAGCTGCTCAAAAAACACAGCTCCAGGTTCTTTTTGGATGAGAGAACAACATTGTGACATGGTAAAAAGTTCTTAAAAATAAACAAAAACATAGACAGATGCTACTCCCAGGTTTATTGTAATGAATAATAATGGCTTACACCTGTATTGCGCCTTGAAAGTGTTAACAACTTTAATAATACTTAATAATGCACTCACAAAATGAAAGAGATGTAAGGTGTCTGTCTTGCGTCTGTTTTATTTTGTCAATGGATTTCACACAGAAAGAAAGCTGTTATTTTTTTGCAATATGTCATTATGAATTGGAACTAGAAACGAAAATTAACTATCTGTCAGATGAAAGGCGTTTGTGCTGCTTTGATGGTTTCTTTGCGATGGCTAAAAATGAGCTCATCTGAAAGCAATTTTGTCACATATTTTCCATCCTAAAAAATGCAGACATAGACATTATATCGGTGTAGAAATGTTTCTGCATAGGAGGTAATTAAACAACAAGACTGGGTGTAATGCTTCGCTGTGCCTTCCTCATTTGACTGCATATTTTCGTGAAGATTAGCTATTTTAGAATGAAGGAAAGCCGATCACGTCTCCGTCGGCCCATGCCAGTTGAAATGGCGGAGTCAGCCTGACTGTTGCTGATGTCACCAGAAATTTGGGCGCCGGTCCGTCACTGGCCTCTCACAATGGGCCAGCGGAGGCATCAACTCACTGTGTCAGTCCTCCTGATGCAGACTGGCATGAGTGAGAGGGCATTATAGATGTGCAGATGGGAGAGAGAGGCTGTTCCACCATGACACTGTGGAAATATAGGCTTAATATGCTTGAGGAGGCTCTTGCATTGGTATTTTGTATAGAACTTAAGTCTTTGATCAAGGTAGCCTGGGAAACTCTCATTCAGTCTACACAAAGAGTCTGGAATCGCATTTCATTCCCTTGAGATTGATAGGGTGGATGAGTCAGTCAGAATAACGGATAGTTGGTATCAAAATAGGAATGGTGGGGAGTGCACCAGGCAAAATCACACTGCTAATTTTAAAGACAGCAATGCTAATAGATTGAATCCCCAAAAATGATCAGAACAGGTAAACAGAAAGGGCTGCGGTGGACCAAACTTCAAAGACATTGTTCAAAATACCAGTGTTGTTTATCATACACAAAACAGTCCTCTACTTAGAAATTAAGATCTTTCCAAAGTCTACACATAGACATATAGAAAAATATGAATACTTGAGATGGCATTGAGGTCTCTTAGAGAAAATCCAAACTAAATCTTGCCTTAAAGCCAAAGAGGCTTGTGTAAAGAGGTATGAAAAGTCTCTTAATCATAAATGGCTGCGTTGAGATGCTATAAAAGAAGGATCATCTTGTAACATCATCAAAAGAATCGGTGTTACAAGTCAGTTAGTAGTTAATAGAGAGCTGAAAGTGAATCAGTTGAACCATCCATCAGTCCATCCATCCATCCATCCATCCATTCATTCTTCGTTCCATCCATCCTTCCATCCATCCATCCATCCATCCATCCATCCATCCATTCTTCGTTCCATCCATCCTTCCATCCATCCATCCATCCATCCATCCTCCCTTTCTTCCTTCTTCTTCCACTTATCCGTTGCCAGGTTGTAGCATTGTATGCTTTTGTTCTTATTGTCATTACTAATTAATATCATTCACAACCGAGGTTATTTAGTTCTTTATATGGAAGTACCGCAACTCAAAATTATCAATGCTTTAGACTCTGTTTTGAAAGTTGAAATGTCTCCAGGCGTGTTTTGTTGGTAGAAAACTTCTTCAAGTTAAGACTTGAAGACTCTCTCGCCTTTTCATCAGAGGTTTGTTCCCTAACGTTGCTTTCAAAAGAACACTTTCACATAATCTTCCCCATTGAATCAGCACAATGTCTCTTTAAACCTTCCGTCTTTCTCACAGGATTGTCATGGCCAGAAATGTAAGTGACCCATCTGTGATCGCAGTAGGTACATTAGGCATTAAGGAGATCCCCTTCGGCTCTCGCTGTGCATGTGTAAATCAGTGCGCCTTTGCGTGTGTGCGCGCTCATGCGTGTGCGCGTGGCGACACAGAGATCGCCCGATGGCCCGGTCCCAAGGGGGCCGTCCGTCTGGCCGTCCAATGAAATGCAGCCAATTACTCTGCAGGCCTAGCTGGCAGCCAATCAAATGGAACGGGGCGCAGCTAAAAGACCACAACATGGTTTTGATGAGGGCTCGGGCACTTGTCCGGCGCTTTGTTAATGTGGAGGAGTTGTGCAGCAGTGCGCGTACGATGTGTCCACTAGAGACGCTCACTTTTTAGCCTCTCTCCCCTGAATTTGGCCCCGTTGTAATATTCATGACAGAGGCGCGAGGTGTTTGGGTAAAGATGAGTGCTGCAGTCAGTGTGGAGGAATGATTTTGTGTAAGTCTTAGTTTACAGTACTTCGTGTTGTTTTCTGTGCAGTTTGTGAGCGAAAACCTCCATTCCTCATGATATTTCACCAGAAAATCGAATAAAAATACAAGAATTAACTTTATACCCAGTGTATTTGTTGGTAGAAAAACAAACAAAAAATGATTTACATTTGCTGGCTTTCATACAGTTCAGTTCAGACGCTCTTGGAACATATAACCTACATTGTTCAGCAGTAGGGTTTCATTGAGTGTGCTTGGCAGAGCATTGTTACCAGTGTTGTTTCTTGTCTTCTTGGTTTGACAACTTGCGCTACATGGAAACAGAACATGACCAAAAGTGTATATGCTGTTGCTATGTTGTCCCTCGCCATTCCAAATGCAAGTGAGGTGCGGGATTGAATGTCTTAAAGCAGTACTAAGTAACTTGTTTACCTTAATATATCCTTTCCGTAGTCCCTCTGGGGGTCACACAAGTGTTGATGGGATGATTGGGAGGTCTTTCATCTCCCCCTGGTGTCTCTGGCCAGAAAACCACCCTTGCATCTTCGCTGACACTAATGGAATCACGAAGAAGGAGCAAACAAGCTAACTGCGGGCTAGCGCCACTTAAACAGTATTTACAGCCAAGTTGGAGTGAAAAAAATGATCTCCATTGTGCAATTGGATGTACAATATCCCTCTATAACTTTGTCTTTTCTGTCAGCGTAGTATTTACTCTCACAGACAATTAATGAGTAAAAAAACGCAACATGCTACGACACCTGCAGTGGCGCTTATTGCCTCTGGGAGCATGAGTTACTTAGTACTGCTTTAAATTGAACATTTCCATAGAAATTTGGGGAGAAGTAGCAAACATTGTACATAAGTCTACTAAGTCAAAAATCACTGAAATCTTTTGACGACTGAAGTCTCTGTAATGTTGCAATCGGCTTTATGTGTTGGTAATACAAGCTAAACTAAAGTTCTGTGGATTTTTTTCAAAAAGCGCGACTTATATTGCTTTATATAATACATCCTCTGGCTAGAAATACTCATTTACCAATACGAAGTTACATAGATTCTTTATTATTTATCTATTGCAGTGAATTCAATACACTTGAGACCTTTCCTTCATTTCTCTTCATCTTTCACCCCTCCAGCCCTCCCAGTGTCTTCTCCTCCAGAATGAGCGCCTGGGTTGATGGACGGCCGCGCTGCCCGGGTAGTTAGTGATGGCTACAGCGGCTGACGGATGCCTCTGCGTGAAGGAAAACTATCAGCGCATTATTCCTTATCGATCGGGCCGACGTGCCTCTATGTCATATCTAGGGGAAGAGAGTCATGTGATGAGCGATGGCATGTCCTCAAGGCGGGGGCATGGCAGAGATCTAAAAATAGAATGGATACGAAGCCTTTTAATAGTGTCGATGGATGACGCGTACAGTATGCCACGAGATTAGCCTGGTTAGGAGGTCACATGCGCACTCGGATGCTAATTTTTCTTCTTTCTTTCGTATCTGGAGTAGTGCTTTGTTTCATTTGCATTTGTTTCAGTAATCAGGCATATTCACTCCGTAATTACTTGAAGTTATCCTACAAAAACTCCTCTAACAATCCCCACCATAGTAGACATTTCTAGCATTAGCTCTATTTTAGCTGTTAGCTTCTCCCTATTTTCTTCTTTCAATCTTTTTCAGTATTCAGTCTTTTAACAAAACGCTGGATTATGAATATAATTTATACTAAATGAAGATACGGTGATATGGAGAGGAGCAAAGTGGTTCAACGGCCCATAAATAGATAAATTTTGAAAGCTGTTTATATGGACTGTAACAGTGATAGTACTCTCTGTTTTTCGTCTGTCTGTTTGTTTTTGGTTCTTTTATGGACCTTTCTGAGTCTGAAATAAAGATTGATTGATATGCAGAATGCTAGTTGTAATGCTAACGTTAGCTTAATGCTACGTGCTAGCGATAGCTTGAAGTGCTGTTTTTTTCACTTCTACTGGACAATTTGCCGTGTCACTTAAACCGTATGGACCCAATGTTGACTTGACTCTATTTGTGTGTCATAAATAGGCTATGTTTACAGATCGCTGTAACAAGCGTCCCTCCCAGGCTAGGCCACGCCCCCTAGCATGATCCTCTTTGCCATCTGTATCAAGCTTTTTACTCAATTCAAAATAGACCATTGTAACGTAGCTGCAATGCCAGACAAGTTCAAGTCCCAACAAATTTAGCACGTAACATAACAGTGAAATTAAAACAAAATAAGCCTGAACATCTTCTGTCCAGGTCAGCCATTTTATTTCATCATCCTGCCTATTTTTGCTCTTTTTACATGTTTCCCCCCCCACTGAAACAGATGCCTCACAACCCATTTGGAAATCACCAGTTTGAGTTATCTTTCTAATGTGCCTTATTTTCCCGTGATAAAGACACAGGCCATTTCCGATTCTGGCCATAACAATAGCTATTAAAGCCTCAGTTGACACAATAACAAAAAACAATAGCTCCCATTAAAACAGGTCAAACTGCTGCAGGACGGCCGTGCGTTATCTCGCCGAGCCTAATGTCCTCCATAAAACATGACATTAAAATTAAGATGGTTTCCCATAATGCAACATGGCATCACCTGAGCTGGCCTCAATGGACTTATTCACACCTCATAAACTTTTAGGTGCTCTCTTAGCCTTTGGATTCCCGTCTTCTTTGTGTCATTAGCGGCAAGCAGTTGTCTGGCTCGCGAATGTTTTGGGTAGAGATTGAAAGCATATTGTTTTGGGAACGCTTTGAAATCGCAATATCGAAAGTTTCCCCAACTTTATCACGAGCTTTTGAGCTTTTGCAGTTTATCCAATGGGTGCAGTATTGAGTTGGTTGGACAGTGGATCCCAACTCCATGGATCCCAACCCCAACCCCCTTTTCGTAACTCCTAAATCTCATTAATTCAAAAGCGTACACGGCTGAAATTTTACACACATATTATTTTGTATATGGACTTCAACTGTGCCAAGTTTGAAGCAAAGCCAATGAAGTTGAGTAGAGTTGTAGTCATAAGTCAAAATGTGTCACTTAGGCGTAAGGGTTTCATAGGCCTTCTCTGGACAAATGAACTTGGTTCGGCAGTATATTATCGGGGGTATATGTATATGTATATGTATTTGTATATGTATTTGTATATGTATATGCTCCTCTTTGGCTTAATCTGAAGCAAATGAGTTGGGAAGTTTTCTTGTAACATTTGAAACAGTCATTAAAAAGACAAAACACAAAAATATACAAGGTACTTTTTCTTGCATTTTTGTAGATAGTTTGTTCATCAGTGTCTCCAGGATTGCAATTGTTGCAATTGCAACATTAACACGACATTAATGAAGGCGTTGCAAACATGAGCTGGTGGCTGCAGAGTTTTAGGCAAGGCAAGGCAAGGCATGGCAAGGTTATTTGTATGCCACATTTCATGTACATGACAACTCAATGTGCCTCACAGCAACACCAAACACAATAAAACATGATCTCAGTTTTATCTGTTTTTAACTGGACAAGGTTGTTTTGCATCCACACACTAATCTGTTTGATACAATGACAGAGAATATCTACAGGCCCATGTTCACCCACTGTCAGTGAAACATAGATCTGACTATCATCTGCATAATTGTGATAGGACACATTGTTACTGGATATCAATTGACCTAATGGAAGCATGTACAGATTGAACAAGAGGGCCCCCAGAATCGACCCCTGGGGAACCCCACAGGTCAATGCCATTTGGTCTGAGACACAGTTTCCTATCGCGACATAGTGTATTCGGTCCTCGACATAGAATCTGAACCACTCAAGAGCCTTTCCAGAGAGTTTTACCAGAGTTGGGTCGCCTTGAAGTCTTTTCTTATTGCCCTTAGCTTCTTTGCTTAAAACTGTTGTCAAATGCAAATAAAAGTGGGATTTTATTGTCCTCCAACAATCACAAAATTTGTGAGATCTTGAAGGGACTGATTCATTGGAAAAAGAAATAGCTGGACCTCTACAATCTCAAGTTACTTTACTCCCTTATCTTCATTCTAACTTTCAGCAATCTGAGATGTCATTTCAATGGCCTTTCCCTCTACACTACTCTACTCTACCAGCGTTTGAAATGTTTCCATCGGCCCACTTTAAAGTTAACTGCTACTTTTTTAGCACCTGCTTGGCCCTGATTCTATAACAGGGCCAAGCAGGGACTGTTTCCACTGATACAACCAAAAGCAAAGATCCACAGGCACGCCCTTGATACTGTGGCATGGATACAGTACCAGGTTCTACAGTGCAATGGAAACACAACCACGCCAAGTAGAGAGTGAGGCAAACCAAGTGGTCGAGAGTATAGGGTAGGGCTGGTGGAAAGGAGCCAAGGTACTCCACAAGTAATGGGCCCGAGGTATAAATACTGTAAAGAAAAATGTACCAAAACGTCGTAGTTCATATTCTGAGTTTATTTTTAAGGAACACAGTAAAGTTTTCATACTATTACACCCAACTCTACACTGTCACACGTCCCATCAGACTTTCTCTTTGTGCAACGTTCGGGCCCAAGTTTGCCGGGTCAACTTTGCCATTATTCTGGCCCGAAAGTGAAAACTCCGCAGGACTCTATTTTCCTCTTTTCATCGAGTTTTGGACAGTTTCTCGGGTCAGAGAGAGGCAAACAAGCAAGGTGATTATCGTAGATGTGAAACCCAAAACAAACAATGAGGAAGTCACACACACGGGGTGGGGAATGCGGGTATAGCAGCCAATTTGGTACAGCACAAAAAAAAAACGGTTATGTCTGTTGATGGCCGCGATATTGACAGTGTGGGTAATTTTCTTAATGAGAAGTTTATTATGAGCGGGGAAGCGGTAATGATGATGCCGGTAGTGTGTAAGTGAGCGCAGTGTGTGTACACAACAGGGAGCATATAGGGAAGGGACTCGAGACTATAGCGCTAATAACAGGAAGGGACTGTGAGCTTACATCAACATCGAGGAAATAGAAGTTGAGGGTGGAAATGAGTTTTATCAAGCGCTGCATTTCACTTAGCATAATTAGCTTCGTAATTAAATGTGCTGACACAGTGAATAGTAATGGGCTGTTTGTGGCTAAGTGGGCTAAGCGTTCTGTTGTGTTCGGAACAGTGGAAAAAACAGCACTTTATGAGCGCGTAGCAAAAGAACAGGTGTCGCTTTGGCTTTCGAATGTAGGAGGAAATGTGCTACTAAAAACAGGAAGTAGTTGATTTTCTTTCGATGTTTTTCATAGGTTTGATTGGTTGTCTAGTTTTTGGCTTCTTTTTGCGGGGAATGTGAATTTGTAAAGAGTGTGAAAGGGACATTCATCGAATTCGATCTCATGACTCTGAGGCCGGCAGAGTTTTCGACACATGCTGCGGTCTTTAAAGTGATCGGCTGTAAGTTTGCAAAGTGAGGAGAGATTTGAAAGTAAACAATTCAATCCCTCCCCTCTTGGACCAGAAAGCCACACCTAGTTTGCAAAATGAGGAGAGCAGGAACAGAATTTTCAGAAGTAAGCGATCAAGCTTTTAACCCCCTCCCCCTGATTGGTCCTGACAGGCTGGTTCACAGGAAAAGCTTGTCTCATTGGTCAGAGTGGTATCCCAGAGATTCTGATTGGTTGTTGAAATCAGCAAAGGGAAGGACTTTATAGTATAATATTAATTGCACTACGTCAAATGTCAGACCCAGTCGGTCAAATAAACACAATCATTTACATTTGTCAAACATTTAAACTTACAGACTATCACTTTAAGTGGCCATGTCAGACATAATTGAGTCTTTAAAACATGTTTTTGGTCCCTTACTATGGATATTTTCAAATGTGTAAGGAAAAAGCCAGTAAGAAGTGAAAGACCAGGCTGGTCTGGACTTCAAATCAGCCTGGAGCACCCTCTTCAGGCAGCGGTGAGAATCGCAAGTCATAGAATTATGAATACACGCTATCTCTTTAATGCTGCAAAATCTATAGTGCAATGATAAATGTTTAAACTTTTTAACATAATGGTTCTAAATTGGTGGATCGGGGCCCAAAAGTGGGTCAAAGAAAAAAAACATGTTATGTGGGTCAGGGATAGAAACATGTTTTGTGGACCAGGGGTCAAAGACACATGTTATGTGGACTAGGGGTCAAAGAAGCATGTTATGTGGGCCAATGGTCAAAGAAACATGTTATGTGGGCCAGGGGTAGAAATTTGTTTTGTGGACCAGGGGTCACAGAAATATGTTATGTGGGCCGGGGGTCGAAGACACATTTTATGTGGACCAGGGGCCAACGAAATATGTTATGTGGGCCAGGGGTCACAGAACTATGTTATGTGGGCCACGAGCCTGGAGGATTCATTTAGTTCAAGATTCATCTGCTAGTAAAGGAAAGTAGCACTACCTGAGTGTGTTAAAATGACAGTTGCTGAGTTGTTTTGATCCTAATTTCAACACTTTTTGGGTTCATTTAATGCATTTTCAACATAATTTGTGGTGAAATCATGATTTTTTTTGTTGGGTTGCGGCTTGTCCTAGAATTATGGTGAGTCCTTTCCCCACTTCAGCGGTAGAAGAAGAAACGGACAAAGTAGAACATGGTTAAAAGCTCACAGAAAGTCGATTTTGCATGATTTGTTTCCCTCATATTATGTGTAGTGCTCCACTGATTCATTTTGTGATGTGAGTTCTGAAACACTTTAGCTTGTTTCTTTACTCTTCTCCAACCAGAACAATGGTCAGGTAGTTTCATACGCTCACAAATCAGGGATGGATTTCCTGTTTTATTATAAGAAAAATGAGATAACAAGATCACCAAGTTGAAAGATAACAATAACAACAACAACAAACATAAGCAAAGTATTCCCTGGCTGTTATTATGAAGACATTAAGTGTATCCCTCAAAACTTTTCTTTAGGTGCCCGTATCCTCTCTCCCTTGTATATGGGACACATCCAGCTCCCATTCTTCTTTGAACTCTCCTAATTGGCTCGCCTCTTATTCTTCTACTTTTAGCGCCGAAAGTCACAGTGGGAGGCGGAGGAAGTGGTGCCAGTCAGTACTTGTTATTTTTGTCACTTTCCAAGCATTGCATTGGATGTGACGCTCATGAGAGGTGCCTGTTTAATATCATAAAGAAGTGAATTGTACACACACTCTAAAGAAGTGTTTTCCAAGTTCTCCACCGGTCAAACACCTCCTAAAGTCCGTGAAGTCGAGCAGTTTTGGACACGATGACTTAAGCACGGACTAAAGAACCGCGCCATTGCCTCTTAATTGGAGCGGCTCACATGTCCGTGTCATCAGAAATCCCCCCCCCCCCCCTCCACCCCCCGATGGTTTCCTCTCATTTCACCCTCCTCAAGTGTGACATGTCCGCTTGTTGTGTGCACGCGCTGGCGCTTTGGGCTCGCGGCGCGTAAACACAAACGGAAACCCAACCGCAACTAATGAAACGCTGAAACGAATCTATGCTGTCTCTGAAAGTCCTGGACATGAAAACTTTTTCCGTCATTGCCCCTGTAGTATGTAGGATAGATATAAACTGCTGAACTACAGGGACATTGTGTACATTTCAAGATGTTGCGTGGTTTGACCCTACCACCGCTTTATTTAAAAAAAACCTGATAGTCCATCTCAGGAAAAGTCGACCATTTTCGGTGAGAGCAGTAAGTTTTGGAACACGTTTACTCGACAATCGAACATGTGTACTCAACCATTAATGTCTTTTATATTTATGTAGTAATGTCACAAAGTATTTTACATAGTGCTCTTCTGGACCCTCAAAGACGCTTTACATTGCATTATTCGTCCACACCACATACTTGTTGGTGGGAAATTACCATTGTAGCCACAGCTGCCCTGGGGTAGACTGACGGAAGCGAGGCAACCAGTCACTCATTCACTCAGGCTTCCTGGTGTTCCCAAATGGTCTCCCATCCAAGTACTGCCAGGTCCTTCCCTGCTTAGCTTCTGAGGTCTGACGGGATCGGGCAGAGTGAAGGCGTATTGGCCACGTTTTTAGTGCTTGTGCTGATTATTGCCGTATGGGTGTATGTGTGATCATATTAACCTGTTAACCGCCATCTTAGGTTTAAGGTTTGAGCATACCTGTCAAGTTTTGGATTTGAAAATACGTCAGATTTTCTCACCAGCCCAACTAAGCTCCAAGACGGGTCAAAATACGGTCGTTTCCCGGCCCAAAACGGGAGACTTGATGGCTATGGGTTAGAGTTATTTTCTCCAATTATACTTATCCAAATCTCAAAGCATATTGACAGAAGAGCTTACAGTCTATTTGCCAGTGTGACACCTCATTTGAAAGCCAAGACCTAAAAAATATGTGTAAGATCTGTGTGAGTGAAACAACTTACGTCACACTTGCCATCCCTGACCCTAACCCTCAATCAGGGGGGACGGCAAGGAACATAATAGTAGTAAGTGAGCAACAAAAGTAAGATCCTAAAAAAAACTCTTCCTAAGAGCTGTACTTATGTGAATTGACTTCTCTGTCTTTCACCTCCAAATGACAAATGACTCCTAACAAGTGATCGTGCAGATTTCCATTTGTAGCTCAGTGACTGCCTTGTCTATCAGCTTGTGGACTTACTTCAAGCTCAGAATATCCAAAGTTCAGATTTATAGATACATAAATTTTTGATCCCCAGGGAAATGGTCATGCTTCAGCAGACACATCATTACCAATGCACCTTTTGTTAAAGCACAAGCCACATACTGTGCACTGCCGATAATTGCTCAAACGGGGCTAATCCGTGAAAAGTGTCAACCACCAGCCTGCTATTTCACAATCAATACAAATACTTTAGCCTGTGATGCGCCGCGCTTAAAGGTCTTTTCCCCCTCACAATATATGGAAGGACTATACAAATACTCTTCCACAAACCCGGGCAACAGGCCCTTTAACGAGCCATACATACCAACACTGTTGTGAGAGAGAGAGATGGAATAAATACATAAATCACACGAGCCTCACTCTGTCCACTGGAGGAGAGGCAACAATGTGATAGAAACCCCTCGGTGGGCAGCAGCTAAATATAAACAGACAGGGATAAAAATAGCCGCCGCGATAACAAAAGACGGGGGCCGCGGCGGTGGAAACGAGCGGAAATGGCAGGCCGGCTTTGCGTCAACATATAAACAACACGACGCTATTAAGAAGTGTCCACGTCGAGGCGGCTAATGCGGTTTGTCGGATCGAAAGAGGCAAACGTGAGTTCTTCAAGCGATAGTAACTAACTAGATGCTATTACTGGAAGCACAACGCCACAGGACCTGGTTAATACAGTTTGTTTATGTTGCCAATGGGACTTTACTATTTTTTGTTCAGGGGTAAATGCTGAGAGGAACCGACGCTTTTCGAAAATTCTGGGCGGATCATGGCGGATTTAAAGACTCCTCCTACCCAGCTCTGACATGGTAACATTCCTAAAAAGGGCATGAGGGCGGGATCTTCACTGTAGACTCTGTAGTTCGGTCGTAACCGCGCTATTAGCTCTTATGCTAACGGCCTGTCAATCAAAGCCCAGCCCTCATTAGTATACGAGATTTCTAAAATGTTACGAAAACCAACCTGGTCTCTGTAATTGTGCCAAACCCAGCGTTGTCACAGAAGCAATATCTAGCTGTAGAAAGTTTAGGAAAATTAAGCACCAGGCCTTCAAGTTGTTTTTAATGTGTCTAAAGTGCAATGCTTGCTTATGGGAGACTAGCTTGATTCTGCCGCCCCTATGTGGAGGTACTGCAGCAATGTCGGGCCCCAGCGCAACCAACGGCCATTGGTTTTGCCCTGATGGGCGAGGAACGCGCTTCTCTTTGGTCCTCATGGCCGGGAGCTGACATTCCTATAGAGGGCGGTATCCAGGAAAAACACTTATTGACACGGATTCCAATTGAGCCTTTACACCTCCCAAACACTGCTTTAAAGCCTGGCTCCAAAAAGTTTCTTTTTTTTCTAACAATTGCTGTGACCCATGTGATAACAAGCAAGGTATTGTATTTTTAACCTCGCTGGTTTTATATACTTTATATACTTTTATCTGTTAACGTACTAATAGGCCATGAATAATACGGTTATTCATAGCCATAACCCTTGCCCTAACCCTGAATGATTACTTATGCTTATGCTTATGAATACTTAATGAGAACACCTTACTCTAAAGCGATACCGTTTAACCCTGAGGCCCTGGAGCACAAGGCGTCTATCGATCTTCTTCGAAACATGTACAGCACTTTGGGCAGTGTCAACTGTATTTTAAATGTGCTTTATAAATAAACTTTGACCTTGACCTTGACCTTTGACCTTGATCTATACTGACTATCCAACAATAATACATAAAAAAAGCAAAAACATTGAAATACTGGGGTAAAAAATGATAGAAGGAAACAACATTTGTCCTTTATTCAGAAGCATCATCACACCATTCCAACTCGTCTCCACATTTCCTGCAGGCGAGCATCTGTGACAGTTGTAAGCAATGATAATTTCACTTTATTATTAAATGAGCGTCTGTTTGATTTTGTTCATAAAAAGCCGCAGGTGATAAAAAAGCAGCAAACAGTGAACGCACCGGAGATTTAATGAGCAATTACAAAGGAATACTTATTCATGAAACGTGACCGGCGATTAAATGTGGGTTGTTTGCGGGAAATGTTTCCTCAAAGTTGAAGTAATGAGGTTTAGCTATTAAAAATACTCCTTATCAAATAACATGCAGCATAAAGTCAACAAATTATATTACTAATTGATAACCGAGCCAGTTCGGTCGACCCAGATAATCACAACGGAATCGAAAGGCAGTGCCGTATATCAAAGAATATGTCAAATGTATGCGAGTCCAGGTGTAGCGGTGCATGTGTTCTTCTACATCTTTTTATTATGAGTGCTACAATAAGTACTAACATATTCTTCCATGTGTTAGTACATGTTGAAATTGCATGTTGGAACTGTGTGTCTATATTCTAAAGCACTGTTCAAGCATTGCGACTTCAGTGTCCAGTCTTTTATCTGCCGTAGGTGCGTCTCATGCTTACAACGCCAATTTGTGAAGCTCAGATCTGTATCTCGGTGACGGCAATTTGTGAAGCTTTTTGGTTTCGTGTGATAAGCTGGTGACTCACGTTGTCCGGATGAGGGGATTGTGACTGTTGCCTCGCGAGGGACTTTACTTTCGCTGAGCTTTTCTTTAACTCGAGATGATGCAGTCGTCGTAACAGTTGTGGATAAAACGATTGTCACGTGTATCAAACTGCTCAGTTGTTGTGCTTTGTTCATAGTACTGTCCTGGCCTTAACCATCCGTAAACTCCGGTCAATTATACTTTCCCTACATGTACGTCTGGGCTTGATCTCAGTGGCTGCGTTATATCGGTTGAATTCCAACCTACCATTCGGCGAGTAGGGGAGGCGGGCGTTGTAGGTGACGTCAAGCATTTGCGCCGCATTTGCTGGTTGTAGTTTGGCAATGGCGGCGGATACGAAAGTAATGGAAGCTCTTCAATCCGTCCTGGCTCGGATCCCAAATATCCAGAAATTGAAATTGAAGCCTTGGAATGTGCAAGGAATGCTCCCAAGAGTTATGATGGCTCGCTTCACTCACATATGTCACGACCAAACGCTAGCAAAAATCAGATCCAACCTGATAACAGAGCTCAATTGTGAAGGTCCAGACCCTTGTACGAAATGAGTATGAGGGTATGGTATGGACCAGTACCAATAAGGACCAATGGCCATTTGAAGGATTTACCTTAATTTAGTCTATGATGCAGATGAAGTCTCACAATTGACTCAAGCATCATTTGATTCATTAGTTCAACTTTCTTTCTTCCTCACTATCAACAGACAAAACACTTTAAAATGTGTGTATTTAATAATATTCTTGTAATGTTGCAAGCACCTGCTGAACTATAGAATGAAACAAACTGTGGGCTTTTATTTTGCCGTCCTGGATCGAAACAGGAAGTCACTTCTTGAGCGGCGTCGTTATGATTTGATGTTATGCACAGAGTCCGTTCATTTTGATCATGATCGAGGTGCTTTTACTTTTCTAGCAGTGGAATGAAATTGAATGTGAAGCGGTAGGCAATGTCAGGTTTGGGGGCCAACTCCATAATCGGATTGCGCTCAACAGAAACCGTTGCGAAATAATGAAAAATGCAGACAACAAAACTTGTTCAAAGCAATGCTTGGGGAGGTGCCATGTTTTGACCATGGACAAAAAAGAGAAGTTGCCTCCCCTTGTTGTAAAGAGACCTTTGTTTGCCTAATCATAATGTATTTTTTTAAATTTTGCACGCATAGCCCAGACAGTTGAAATTAGGACTCATGCTAAGAAAAGTTTGGATGGATGGATGGATGGATGGATGGATGGATGGATGGATGGATGGATGGATGGATGGATGGATGGATGGATGGCTAAGAAAACAAATTCATGAGAAGAACTGGGATGGTAGAAATACATGTTAGCAGTAAGTTTGGACTGCGATCCCTCTTTCGTAATGATTTGTTGGCTGCACTGAAAATGAGCCTCATGGCCCATTACTACTCGGTCAGTAACATACACAGAGCAGTTTAGAACTAGGGACTTGATTTCGAATATTGCTCACAGTTTTCAAACTTGTAGCAATGTAACAATATTGCGAACATAGGCCTATTCCTCATGACTTCTCAAAAACAAACTATTGCCTGCTTTTAACCTTGGCTCTGCGTTTTTCATCCTTCCAGGTTTATTTACTACTCCTGTGCCTAGTGGTCTCCTCAGTGTGAGATTGCAGCCGTGTCGAGCCTGAGCCGTCAATCACACAGTCAAACCGATACCTTGAGCGCCTCTGACTATCCCACCAGTGTGAAAAGAGCGGGCACCTCCTCTCAGTGCTGCTGAGCGCAATACGGCGAAATCTCAAATGAAGCAGCGCAAGTTTGGAAGCCGAGAAATGTCTAGTCACACATCGAGTCTCAGTGTAGTGCTGTTTGGAAATTCAAGTTGCAGTCCAAAGTCAAGTTCCTGGCTGAGTCGGTTGTTTTGACAGGTGCGTGGGATAAATGTGTTTGTCCCACAGGCATCAGACTTGTTTTTATTAGTCAGTTTTTTCGGTGTACTGTTCAAAAGGCAATGACCTGGATGTCATGACTTACAAGAAAATACTGACCAAGTTTCACCCCAAACATTTCCTCTGGGGGCGTTCCCTGGCCAGCTCTGGGACATAGTCCCTCCAGTGTTCCGGTGTTTCCCCAGTGGAACCTGCTCTAAACCAGTGTTTCTCAGCTTGCATGGTGCCATCCCATCATGAATGAAGAACTTTAGTGTGATTATACAATTGTACAGATCAGATGTTAGGATGTCGGGTTAGTCCTGAGACTCTGTTTGCCAGCCTGACCAGCTTGTTTTTGGAGGAGTCCCCGAAAGAAAAGAAATAGGCAGACGCAGGCAGAACATGTAAACTCCAAGTTTCAGACAATCAGGTCTCACAGCTTCCTTCGTGATAACAAGCCAAAAAACTGAATTGTATTTTTTTTTATAATGGGTAAAATAGCAAATTTCCCACAAATTAATGTGAAATAAGCATTAAAGGAACAGGCCACCGTTCTTCCATACTGAGATATGTTCTTGCCTGGGCTTAGACAAGTTGATACGTACCTGTCTGGTCTTTGTGCGTGCCTGTGGAAGAGTGTGGTAGCTTCCAAATTCACCCACGTTTGGAGCTATAGGAACACATTGGGAGAGGCCAAATGCTAACGTCTTTGGTCGTTTTGCGTGACTGAGGGCACGCACAAAGACCAGACAGGCACGCATCAACTCGTCTAAGCTCAGGCAAGAACATATCTCAGTATGGAAAAATGGTGGCCTGTTCCTTTAAATAATCCACATTATCACTAATCATGATTAAAACAATTTAGCAACAGATTTAAGAAGCGTTTTCATCCTTTTCCAATAGATTGATGTGAAAGAAATGCTCCTGGAGAAAACTGAAAATGATTTCACGACCCACTCACCAGTTGAGACCCACTGCTCTAAACATGTCCCGAGGGAGGAGTCTAGAAGGCCTCCCGAGCAAATACCCGAGCCACCACATCCGCCTCCGCTTGAAATGGAGGGGCAGCAATTCTACTCCGAGCTCTCCCCGATCGACCGAACTCAAAGGGTGCACCCAGTCACTTTGTGGAAACTCATTTCAGACGCTTATCCAGGATCTCGTGACTCAAAGCTCATGACCGATGAGGCTTAGATAGGAGTAGGAACGTCGATCTATCAGTAAATCAAGAGCTTTGCCTTTCAGCTCAGCTCCTTCTTCAACAGTCCGACACAATAACCATATCGGTGCGATATACTGTCCTTCCCCACATGTAAAGACCGTATTATGTAATTATCCTGTTGACAAAGTGCTAAAATATCATGCACAACATAATGTAACATAGTCAAATAATCCAATGTTTGTACCGTAAGAGAACATCATTGAGCACTTCTCTGAACTAGTGTTTCAAAATGAGTGTCTTCCAACTTTGTTAAACGAAAATCCCCCTCATCCACATCGGCGAAAAAAAAAGCCTTAGTGCCATAGCTTTGATATTGCCCGTTCATGTGGCTCTTCCAATCCCTTTTATGCAATCAATACGTGCCCCTCAGCCTCTCTTTTCTATCTGCAGCGTGTGGTTACATGCCTTTGCCCTGATCCCGACAGAAAGTGACATGTCTCCCAGCCCCGCCTCTCTTCTCGCTCTCCTTTCCCCCCCCCCCCTGCCTATTAAATAAGAGCAGGCTATACAGTGCCCCCTTGGAGCGTTTGCGTCGGTGTATTGAGCGAGTTCAACCACAATACGATTAAAGACTGGAGATGCATATAGAGGTGGGGTTGAAAAAAAAAAAAAAAGGGACGCGGCAATAATGTAAATAGTATACATTATTCAAAGGTTATCAACATTGGAAAGATGCTAGGTCATGCGTGCGAGGAAGCAATTACACGGAGGCCACTGACACGGTCGTAGTATATCCACTACGCGCTCAGTGGCTGCTTCCCCTTTTGGCCTCTTTCTGCAATCACATTATTTCCGCCAAGAACATGGTTGGAGAGTTTCTATGGCTTCGTAGCATGTCATATTAAGACTTTTTTTTTTTTTTCAATGCTGAGACGCTGAAGTCGGCAGAGCGTGTTGTTAGGGGTTACGATGTATGGAGCGAAATGGCCATCTTTGTAATAGTGTGCTAGCGAGACAATGGTCGACCGTACAGTAGCATCGTAGAATCATTGGATGTGTTGAATGAATAGAGGTACGCGTAGATACAGATGGCATCTTTGCAAAAGCCCATATATGGTCATGTTTGAAGCAGCCAGAGAACAAAGAAGGAAAACAAACTTAACTTTCTCCCATTCCTCCACCGTCACTTTAACAAATGCTGAATTACGTGTATATGTTTCTACTAAGTGATTCAACAGCCCATAAATACAAAAAAAAAACACGACAATGCTAACCAGGAAGTATGCTAACGTTAGCAATGCGATGCTAACAAGTGTTGTTTTTCGCTTCTACCGAACAATTTGCTGTGAATAAACATCCATAAGGACCCGATTTAGGCTTGACTTTATTGGTGTGTGATAGATATGTTTATAATCCGACAGAAAATGGCTAAAAAGAGGGAAAAATTGTGATTCCCATGAGAAGTGTTCTTCCCCCTCGACTAGGCCTTTGTTCGACGCGTTGCCGTCTGTATCTATAGTCTGCTTTTTCTCAGTAGTGTTCCCCCCCCCCCCCCCCCCCCCCCCCCGAAAAAAATTATCCAGCTTGATCAGTCCACCTTTGCACTCAAAAGCCAGCCCGCGCTCTGGTATACACCACACCATCTTGCTTTTCGCAAGTATCTCTTTCGCTATCCTATACTTTGTTGGTTAGAAAATGTAGCATTGATCTCAAACAGCGAAAACACAAATATCCAGTAGTTTCACTTCCTGATTCCAAACCGACACCTCCCCGCATACGCCCCTCCCACCCCGTCTCATCTTGCTCCCCTCTGCTGCGCAGCTGCTTCAATAGAAAGAGAGGGAAAGAATAGACTGATTGGCCCTATGTAGCTGTATTGAAGCCACCGCGAGAGATGAAGAAAGCATTTCCTGGGAATTCAAAGATTACTCAGAGATGCGCGAGTGGGTCGAAAAGCAGGTGGTAAAACGCTCTAAGAAGTCGATTTGGCGTACTATTTGAAAACTCTTTAGAAAAAGCAATCAGATTTTGTCAAAGGCCACGTCCTCGATATTGTTTTTAAATGTTCTCTGTCAATTGAATCATAAATCTGATCGCAACACGCCTTGATAATTGCGTAAAATATTTGAATAGACACCAAACTTCTTAAACAGAACTATGTCGATTTGTACCCAGGTGGAACTGTTCCTCTCCCCCCCTCCCCCCTCCCCATATGTCTGGCCTTAACCTTTAGATCAGCTCATCTCGTCTCTGCCGTTGTTTTCTTCCTGTCTGTCAGCAACTCCCGGTTCCACACGAAAGTACACACACACTCACACACACACTCACACTCTCACACACACTCACACACACACACACAAACGCAGCAAGCATCTCTCTCTCTCCGCAAGTCTATCATAATTAGAGTGCAAAAAGACAAGTGGTGTCAAGATAGGCCATGTGTGAACTGGCTGACATTTCAAGGTACCACAAGAAGTGTACAGGGGAATACACACCGGAGGAGCAAGCATTTAGGAGTACAAGCTCGGGGCTGTGACTGTTTCGCCGAGTTAAACAGGCACGGACAGATGAGTAAATAGGTTGAGGAAAGGATCAACACTTCTAGGGATGGAAGACATGACATGTTGCATTTTTTTTAGGGGGGGGGGAATACACTGCCTGTTTAAAAGCTAATGAAACAGTACAGTACGTCATGTGTGACAATCGTAGCGTGACTTTTAACACATCTGAATAAGGCTGTCAGAAAATCCTCCATGAATGTCACTGTTCGCCTTCCATTCATAGAACTCGCGTCACAGTGTGTCGTTTCGTGGTATTTGGAAGTGTTTAAAACGGTAAGTACGCAATTTGGAAAGTTTATTAGGGCACACCGGCCACCACGAAAGACCAGGAGCAGCGAGTGGGTGTTGAGGAGCAAACGAGAATGGGAGCCACACATTCGCACAATTCTTTACATTTTTAACATATGTGTGACAGAAAGTGATGGTTTGCAAATGGCTCACACCAGCTTCCGAAACCTTGTGGGACAATATTCGTGACCGCGTGTAGTGATTCGTGCCAGTAATCGTAACGGGTCGCGACAGTTTGTGACAGTGTGTGCCATCTCTGCACCGAATCATCATATTCAGTTGAAATTGGTGTGCCTATCATTCGTGACATATCAACCGAGCAAAAGAGACTCCCTTTTGGGAACTTAAAGTGCATATGACACATTAGACACAAATTTCGCGAAAATAGAGGCCATAAGCGCAACTGCAGGTGTTGTAGCAAGATGAGATTTTTTTACGTAATAATTGTCCGTGAGAGTAAATACTACGCTGACAGAAAAGACAAAGGGAGAGAGGGATATTGTACATCCAATTACACAATGGAGATATTTTTTTTCACTCAAACTTGGCTGTAAATACTGTTTAAAGTGGCGCTAGCCCCCGCAGTTAGCTTAGCCCGTTAGCCTGTTATCTTCTTCTGCGTGATTCTATTAGTGTGTATTGGTTGCTCCGGTCTGGTGGCAGTCGCCTTGTGGTTTTCTGGCCAGAGACACCAGGGGGAGATGAAGGACCCTTCAATCATCCCATTAACACTTGTATTAGGGACTACGGAATGGATTTATTAAGGTAAACAAGTTACTTAGTATTGCTTTAACACTGTGTTTAAAAAAATGTACCCAGCTTTTTTTAGTTTGACCATTTTTGTAGTGTTTATAGTTTCACTTCCTTATTGGACACTGACAGGAAGTGAAGTTTAAGTTTCAGAAATATTGATTGTTGTATTAAAGAGTTTTTAATGTTTTTGTTCTCGCACATTAGCCGGTATGCTAGGACCCAGAAGCGGAAATGAGTGGGTCAAACTGCTATGGAACTTTACCTCTATCTGTGTCACTTCCTGTCAGCAGCTTAAAAATAAAAATAACTTTTTTTGCCCAACATTTCTTCATTAAAATTGTTGCTTCACTGAAATAAAATGCCAGTTATTACTGACAACAGATGTCATCCATCTAAATAAGTCATATTTTCAAAAGCATTAAAACCTGTCATGCACTAGAAGCATTTTCAGACACACCATCGTCGGATAAAACAAATTAAACTAATAAATTAACGGATGGAGAAACATTGTCCGTTTAATATTCAGCGATTCTGGGCACATTCCGCCGCTAAACATTTTTCAAAAAAACGTTCAGAAGGGATGTCTCGGCAATGCATCTCCCAGGTTTGTGAGGCAGGGAAGGAGAGGCGTTAGAGATGGATGAGGCACGGCTACAATGACAGGATAATAGACGAGAGACTTAATGGATTTGTACGAACGACTAGAAGGTGATTTTATTTTCAATTTTACAAAACATATTCTTACACGTGATGAAACTTAATCTTCTGTTTCATAATATCCACCTTTCCTGACCTGAGTTGACCGCTCAAACCCCCCAACGACTCATCATCCCGAGTCCCGCCAAATGAATGGAGCAATTTGTTCACCTGTAATGGCGCTAAAGTCCGTGTCTGTCTTTGGCTGAATTAAGAGGCAAATGATTGCGAGCCAGGCCTAATGGAGTGGCTACGAGCGACTCGAGATGGAACCCGATGCCCATACAGAGTTCTGCAGTGCGCCCGTACCGCATCAATCCAATTTGGGCCTAATTGAATTGTTCTGGGCCCCCTCATCCATATATTTCACTGCGAGAGTCTTATTAGTCTGGTGCGCGGGGGAGAGGACTTGTGTGTGCCAAACTTTGAAATGTCCCGATGTTGATTGATTTTTTTCTCCTATTTTTTTTCTTTTTTTTTTCTTCGGAGATGAATGGGTTGTGTTCACGGTGTTGTAGAGATGTCATACTTTGAATTCAAGGGCAGCGGACCATGTAACTGTGGGCGAGTCACTGTCTTTGAGACCGATAACCAACAGACAATAATCCACGTTTTCTTGAATGGCTACTTTTGTTAGAGAACGAGTCCACAAATTCACAAATCCTTTCAAAGGCAGTTGACAAAAATTGTATCTGTGTGATTGAATAACGATATTTCACCTTTTGCTGCAAGAGAAAACATTAAACTTTGTGTGAGTTTTTCTTTCATGCGGATAGATGGTAGATATTAAAGTGAAAGTCTGGAAGTCTAAATGTTTTACAAATGTTACAAAATGTGCAAAATCCACCACCTGGTTTTGCATTTTGATGTTAAGTTAGAAATAATATTTTTATTTTTTTTGCAAAGTCCCTCCTTCCCAGATCTCAGCAACTAATCAGAGTTTAGTATCCTCCCGCGTTGACAAATGAGAAGAGCTTTTCCTGTGAACCGGCCTGTCAGGTCCAATCAGGAGGAGGGGGAGGAGCTTGATCGTTTACTTTTGAATGTTCTGCTTCTGTTCTCCTAATTTTTGTAAACTAAGAAGGGCTTTCTGATTAAAGAGGATTCAATCAGGATTTAATAAGAGTGAAATTTGAAAGTAAGCAAATTCCTCCCTCTCTCTCAATCACTTTGTAAACTTACAGACTGTCACTTTAAATCAGTGTTAATTTCGTCAACTAAAATATTTAGTCTTAATTTTAGTCAAAGTGATATTTTTGACGACTAAAATTGGACTAAAACTAAATGAAAAGTTTTTCATGAGACTAAAACTATGACTAAAATGTCCAGATATTTTAGTCGACTAAAATAAGACTACATAAAAATGAAAAGTAGAGACTAAAATCATCAAACTTCTATTGACAGTCTGAAAAAGCCTCAGATCATGTAAATTCTCTGCCAAAGGATCAGCTCTGAGCTTTGTTCATGTGGGAGAAGCTCCATGAAGCAGAGGAACCAGATAAAATATGATTATAATGAATATTATCAATGCAAAGTCGACTAAATTCGTCTTAAATTTAGTCGACTAAAACTAGACTAAAATTGAGGACATTTTTTTGACTAAAACTAGACTAAAATCGAATTACATTTTCGTCAAAAGACTAAGACTGAACCTAAATTAAAATATGTTGTCAAAATTAACACTGCTTTAAATGGGGGAATATTATTGAAAAATTGTTTTATTTTGCATGTCACAATGTTCTCTCATCTAGAGCACACCTTGGGTAGTGTTTCGAGCCATTAGCGCATCTTTGAGTAGTCTTTGAACCGTCTCCAGTAGGGAGGGGGGATACCGGGGATTTTGGATTAGATCCGAGTCTGAAGAAAAGCAGACTTCAGGAAGCAGAAATCACCGTACACGCCTGTCCCAAGTTAATGGCACTCCTGTTGAAATTGTGGGGGAATCTGATGTTTCTAGGCATTCATATATGTGAAACTCTCTCCTGGTTTCTTCACATCAACTGTGCAATTAAAAAAGCTCAGCAGAGACTTTTAGTTTTTGGAAGGTGTCTCAAAAAGTTTGCCAAAACAAACACTCATGGAAGTTTGCTGGTGTGGTTTGGCAACGTTACATCACATGACCACCAGGTAAAACCACATGTCGGATACGATATGCGCTGTGAGCATTATGCAGGAGGACCCACATTCCCTCTTCTCCTACTTCACTTCAGGGAGACGTCTGCAGAGCCTCAGACCTCTCGATTCAGAGACCGTTTTTATATCCTCAGGCTCATGAACATTAGCCCAAAGGAGAGCTGAGGTGTTTTTATGTGTAGATTAGTATTTCTTGTTCAGCGGAGAGAGTGCCAGAGCAAAACTCTTTTCATTGCTTTTGGTACCCAAGTAATACCAGGGGCACATAGGTTTACATGGATCCGATACCGATACCAGAAGCTCTTTTTTACATAAAACCACACACTGTATCAAAAGCTGAAACAAACAATCTTCCATAGCGTGATCTTACACTCACCCTTGCTGGCTGCTTTCACCAGATGAATGGCCAATTCTCACTTGTTGCAAATGAAATGTCGTGTCTGATCCAGTAGAGTTCATCCATTCGGGCTTCGTATCAACCCTATACATGTGAATCAACAAATCAACCCAGACACTTGCATGCACTGACCCTTTTTCTTTCTGTTCGGGCTATGCTTGTTGTGCGGATGGAAATGTTTGGTTATTGAAAGCATTATAGCCTACCTCTTTAAGAATGTTGTAAAGCCACGAGAACACAAGCTACCAGCTGGTCGTGTATCCTATGAAAAGCTAATCATCTGTCATTTCTTTGTCTTTGTGTAGGACGTGAAGTCAACGTTCTTCCAGTTCGGGGCCTCCATCCAGCAGGAGGCGCTGCTCATGCTCAACATCATGGAGGAGTACGACTGGCACATATTTTCCATCGTGACGTCCAAGTACCCGGGCTATCAGGAGTTCATCAACATCCTCAAAACCACCGTGGACAACAGGTACACTCTTTAACAGTGCATAACTTCAAATCAAAACAACGCCGCCAAGAAGTGATTTCCTGTTTCGATCCAGCACGCCAAAATAAAAGCGTGCTGGATAACAGTGTTTTGTCTGTTAGTAGTTAGGCAAAAAAGAAAATTGAACTAATGAACTGCTGATCTAATGAATAAGATGATGCTTTTATTTTGTTGTGCTGGTTCAAAACAGGAAGTCATTTCTTGGGTGGCGTTGTTGTGATTCGAAGTTATGCACAGAGTCAATTAACACTTTCATTTACTTACGAAACTTCTACTGACAGCACTGATCTCAATACAATCAGCCATTTGAAATTTGAAAATGCTCTGTAGACATCTCCATTGGTTTAGATAGAAAAATTTGCAAATAAAAGGGATGAAAGAAGCTTCTTTAGTGGATGTTATTTCGAAAGTGACCATAGCAACCGTGGCTGCTTTGCTCTGTCGTCTTCAAAGTTTTTCAAGCCAAGGCATCTGAAACTGGGCACATAATGGACTTCATTCAGTGTATCAAAGTGTCTATCTACTCCAGCTAGATTTTATATTTAATAGTTAATGTCAAAGAGTTTGTGATCCTGTTATGTAGAAGTGACACATATCAACAGTTATGTCAAAGACACTAAGTCATACCCTCTCGGAAACTCCCTTCTTTACTGCACTAATATAATGCTCTAATACGAAGCAACTCCTCAAAGTGCAGAGTCTTAAAGTGTCACATTCCATTTGGGATGTCACAACATGTCTGCCCATCACCGACACTGTGCCTTTGTTTACACCGCTTGTCAGGAGTGAAGAGGATGTGCGCGGACAATGCTGTAGTACTGTTAGCTACAGCCTTTTCATTCTTCAGATCGGAGTATTTATATCGTTTGAATTCCTTCCATTCCAGTGCAGGAACGGTGAGAAGAGTCTGCTCCATGTCTTCAACCAACAAAATGATGCATTCTAGGACTAGGCTTTAGCACATTGAGTATAGATACAGACAGCAACGTGTCATTAGGGGGCTTGGCCTAGCCGAGGGGGAAGAAAACCACACACAATCACACATTTTTTCTGTCTGCCTACATTTATGACACACAAATAAAGTCGAGCCAAAATCGGGTCCATATGGAGGTTTTTCCACAGTACTTTGTTCACTAGAAGCAAACATTAGCACTTGTTGCTAACATTAGCATAGCATGAATCTAACGTTAGATTCCTGGTCAGTAATTCCCTCTTTTTGCATTGCCCTTCTGTCGTCTTCGAACACAACCATATATGGTATACAGTGTTGGGCAAGTTACTTAAAAAATTTAATATATTCTATATTAGTAGTTACAGCTTTAAAGATGTATTTTTACTGTTTCAAAAATGTAGCTGAGTTACACTACTTTGAGATACTTTTGGCAAAATAAAAACATAAAGCCACCGAGCAAAAGTGCAGTCAGAGATTTCCTCTTCCTTCGCTTTCCCCAATTCTCTCATGTTTTTTTTTTGACGACGTTAACTCCAGACTGCAGGTCTTATGGCATTTTTTTGTTCAAATGCACTTGTAATGACTAATATATTCCCGTATTTTGTTGACCTATTAAGTCATACTCCTTAGTCACTGAAAAGTAATATATGTTTGTTGCTCGTTATTTTTGTAATACGTTACCCCAACACTGATGGCATATATGTAATTCCAAAGCTGCCGTGTGTATCTATTCTAAACAGCCACAACAATATAGCTCGACATTTGATATCATCGTGTTGATACATTTATACATCCCTATAGACTCCCTGCCTGGACGAAAATGTATTAAAAATTTCAGCAACACTATGTGATCAAACAAGATCAGCTGACATCCTGAACACCCTGAATGGCCGAGTTATTCCATCAATGGATTTTGACCAAGTTCTGTCCTTCCCATTACCAAACTGTTTGTACCATGTTTGTTTCCAGGCCCATAGCACACATTTAACTTGGTTCTAAACAAAATCACTTCTGCTCAATTACTCTAAAACCTCCTTCATGCAATGGAGGCCTTGTGATAACAGTTTACACCTGAATAAGAAAAAAGGAGTGCGTAAGAGCTTACACAAAAATCGAAATGTCGTTTAATTCAGCTTTTTTTCCCACCCAACATCCTGTACTCCCTACGACACATCCTCGCATGCAAAGGTAATAAAATCCTGGCTTACAGTTAATGCTCTCAAGCTCCACTTTAGCCTTCCTTCCTTATGGGCTCCACTGTTCAATTCTATCCCTATTCCCCTCCATTATCTGTGGCAAATTTCCCCGGAGAGCCGGCGAGTTTACTTTTTAGATGCATTACTGTGCAGTTAGTTGTCCTTCCTCGCTCTACTACCACTGCTTTTTTTTTTTTTTAAAGGCGCTGGCATTCAAAAGTCAGCGTGGCGAGAGCGAATGGGGGCTGACAGGTTGCTTTACTGTGCGCTGCCGATGCGCCTCTACATCACAGGGGGCTGGTGAAATAGCTCCCCGCCGCCAGACAAAGACAAAAAGAGCGCATCTAGTCATAATTTGAACCCCCCTCACCAAAAAATGTCAAAACTGAAGATGCATTGCCGCAATGTTGAGATGCTGGCAGGAGTCGGCGAGTGCGCTTGATCTATCGAAACTGTAAAGGGACTTTTTCATTAGCAGTTAATCTTCAACTGGATCTTAGGTACCCCCTTTTCATCAGATTTTTATACGAAGCTGCCACCCGATAAAAGTAATGTTTCAAGACTGTTTCAACAGCAGAACTTTGGAAGGACCGGCGGTTTCACTTTACGTTGTCTGTAAGAGAAAACTTACAGATTTAACAAATGCTGCTGCGCGTACAGTACTCAGTGGGTTCATGTCCCGGCTCCGACAACTTGCTCCCCACTCTTTACCCCCTTTCAATTTGAACTGTCCATTAAAATGGAGCATGTGTGCCAAAAAATCCTTAAGGGGAGACACTTCAGTTTTCAGGTTTTGGGCCAAATTGGTCTCTGAACATATAATCTTTCACCCGGAAACCAAAAACATACCTAATCTTCACAATAACATATTTAAATATTGCGCTGATTCAATGTTCCCCCATAGACTTATACGGGTCATTGTGGCGACATTATGTCCACGTCAGTCGGACCTAAAGACTTCAGATTTTCCAGCCTTGGACTGAACAATATTTGGAAGATTTTTCCCGAGTGATTTTTTATTATTTAATCCCCAGCCCCACTTATTGAGTTTTGAATGTCAAAAAATAAGGTGAAAGTTGAATTTTTACACATTTTTCCACTAAAAAACAGCTTATTTCAAAACTAAACAAGAAATCCAAAATCCCCTTTGAAAAAGTCTTGGCAACTCATTCATCAATAAAATGAAACCATACATTTGAATGTAGCTCTATCCATTATTCCGATTTCGTCGCCGAAAAGATGGTAAATTTGGGGCATTTTTTGGCATAAAACACCTTGTTCTTATTTGAAAAGATAAAATGACAGAAAACTTGCCATGTATTATTTTCTCACATTTATGCCAGTGATCTACAGCAAAAGTTTCAAATTGATATCTGTAAATATACATTTTTTCCCTATTCGCCTGCAGTGTCTCGCCTTAAAAGCAGAAGAATGAAAGAGAACTCAACCACAAGGCAAAACCTTTTTAGCAGTAGTACTAGTAGTTGTAGGGATAGTAGTCATAGAGGTCACTAACAGATCACGAATAGTTGTAAAATTAGCTGAAGTGGTAGTGCTATTGGAAAGCTGTAGCAATGTTTGTAAAAAAAAATAAAAAAATAAATGTATTAATAAGATATTGATGCCATTGACTGTTCCAAACCATCAACAGATTGAAATAATTTCTCAAAGCGAGGACTATTTTGACAGTTTCCAAAAGCTTAGCTCTCTTTTTACATGTATGGAATTGAAGATTCTTATTAAACATTTCATAAACATGACCTATGCATCATAGTAAGTGACTTTCCCATCACTGTTTAGAGGGCATCCAACTGCCATTACCTTCAAGACCACATGGGCACATTTACATTCTGTTGAACACAATTGTCATGCCCTGCACATGTGATTCAAAAAGTAAACACGTCTTTATTTGCAATAGGATTCGAGAATGTCAGCAGGGTCCAATACAACTCGATGGGAGAGACAGTTTTGGAACAAGTTCTCCAAACAGAAAATCTCCAAATGTTTTCTCTGATCATTATTTGGAAGTGATTGGATTCACAAACCTGCCACATTAATTTTATGGCTGAAAGTCCCTTCATTTCACCAACACCAAACACCCACTTTTGGACACCTTTATGAGACGGTCATTTGACCTTAGTACATACATGCTGAGAAAGAAGACACTGAACTGTGTGACAGTTTTTGTTTCATGTGGATAGGTCCAGCCATTACCAAGACATTAGCCATAAACGTGACATCACATCATTATAAAGAGTCTGTAGTATAAATTTAGGTTTTAAGTCTAGGGTTGTAGCTGTGGTAGTTCAGCTTGGTTAATCGATATTATCTTTGTCATTACTGGGACAAACCAGTAATGACAAAGTCCACAAAGTCATCTTCTTTGTCAGAAAGCATAAAAGAAGATCCAATTATTTTCTCAGAAGAGTGTCCCAAAGTGGCAACTATTCAAAAACATGTGTTTGATGTTGGTCGGTAGAAAGGACTTTCAGCCACAACATTAATGTGACCAGGTCCAACATTTGTCCATATATTGGAGAGAGATTTCTCACCTTTCTCACCTTTAGGGTTGTGAGAAAGAGTGCCATATTTTAGAAAATGTATGTCACCAACAGCGTCCCAAAGACTGTCGATACACTGTAATGGTCGCAGTCATTTTCCTGTAATGAGAAAGGAGAAATGAGTTTCAAATAGAAGCTATAGTGATGGTTGTGGCTATATAGGTTAAGCCCACAATCGCTGTCCTAGAACTTGCGCTGACCTTGGCGAAACAAGAACAGCCACGTCATTTTTTGAAAGCAGGAATCATAAGCCCAATTACCTGCAATTAGTTACTGTCGATTTCACACGTCGGCTTTCTGCGGGCCACACTGTCCACGTCATGGGCAGACAGTTTCGATTGCAGTGAACTTCCATCATCTGGAGTGCGCAGTCAACTACGGCAAATGGCCATACTTTACAAGAATGGAGGCGGTGCCGTACAGCCTGAGAGATATGCAAGTGATGGAAATGCAACCCCAGCATTGAATAGGAATGATAGTGGCGCATTGGGTTAACCTTTCATCTACTAACTCCAGGGTGATAAGTTCCTGATTCAGCAGATTGTCATTGGGCAAGTTCACAGGCCCCCTCATTACAGGCACCCCCGACCAAAATCTCTATTATTGTGAACAATGAAGCAAGGGGAAGATGCACAGATCTCCTGAAGGCTTGACGTTACAGATGAGAGATTTCCATAACATAAAAAAGAAATAGTTTTATTTCTGTCTTTTGGATTTTCAAAATGGCATATAAGGGGGAAAAAGTTTGGGCACCCTGCAGAGTGAATACCTCGTAGCTCCTCAAAAATTGCAGCCAAGAGTCTTTGAATTCTAATTTGAGGGAGTTTTGCCCATTCTTCCTTACAAAAGTCTTCCAGAACTGCTCTTTGGAGGTCCATCCACACAACTTCGATGATGTTTTGGTCAGGAAAATGTGAAGGCAATGGGAATGCCTTCAGAGCTCTTGACGTCGTCCATCGTGGATTTTGAAGAGTGTTTACAATCGTTGCCCATTTGTAGAAGCCATTTGCTTTTTCACTTCAGTTTTGTCCACAGATGGTGTTTCGTTTTTCCTCCACAATTTGCCGGAATTCAATTGAATCCACTCTTCGTTCCATCCATAAAATAATTCCTGTGCCACTGGCTGCAATACAACCCCAAAGGTTGATGAATCCATCCCTTTGCTTCAGGGGTTTACCCTTCATTCCGACGACATCCCGCCAATCCGACACTATTTGACACCCCCATCTGAGCTCAGCCTGTAAACCCCACTATCCTTAAGGTTAGGGCTCGTTCTAGAAGGGGAAATACCCTCACTCCAACAATTAGACCTCATTGTCGTTGCTTCATTATTCATAGAAAATTGGATTTGGGGTTCCTAAACTTTCACACCCCACTTTATGTAACTATTGTATAATACATATTTGGTGAAAAAGCTTGTGGGTGTACTGTGTCAAGCTATTATGACGCAATTATTGAGCTTAGATTAAGATTCTGGTATAGTTTTTTGACACCCTGCCCTAGCAAAAAAGGTAGTACAGAGAACAGAGTACTCAAAGTATGTTTCTAAGGATTGTTTCTGAAACACATATGACACAGAGTAAGTCAAGAAAAATGATTGGCCCCTTTCGCACCTGGGTTGTCCTGTATGATATCTGCGCCAATAAATCCTTAAACAAAAAAGGAGTCTGGCAACAACACCATGCCATTGCCATTGTTACATCCCTTGTGTCGTACAAGCGATCCTTGTTATTCTACTTCGTCTGCTTTGTAAAAAACAATATCTGTACAGTCTCTGATTGGATTTGGTTATTCTCCAATCATTTCAACAGCTTATATTCTTGGAGCAAATTTCTTTTTTGCCACCAGAGCATAATGTAGAGAGGGAAGGGGGAAATCAAAATAAAGCGCATTTTAAACGATCACTAAAGCATTGAGGTAAGGATTACTTATTACTAAGATTAACTTTTTGTCAAGTTTGTACTTAATCACTATTATTACTGTCTGTTACTGGGCAAAATTGCATCTTAATCTTCTGTTCATAATGATGCTCCATTGTGAATACCAGGTCTTGCTAGTCGTAAAGTTTAGTGGAGCAGATCATTAACAGTTATGAGGCGTCTGAATGCCACATTTGCTGATTGGATTCTAATTGAAATAAGCTTATGTGACGGTAATGTGTTTGCGGTTTTTTAATTTTGCATGCCGCCAACAACATTCACAGCTCACTAAATGGGAGTTTTGACCCCATTTAGAAAAGTCATGAATGAGCTGAAGTGTTAGTTTGTTAGTCCTACAATTTAAGTCGACAAAACTTTATCCTTGTCATAATTATATTAACAACTCTCTCAAATTAATTGGAAGTGCCAAAGGCATGAGGGTAATACGCTCACGAGATTTTTTTCTTATTCCTAATTGTTTAGAATAGATGATGCACCATGATGAGTTTTCCCATTAACTCCAATTGCAGAATACGGTCATGAGTAAACGATCTTGACAATCTTTTGCGCACGAACTCGAACACGAAACCTTTTTAGAAATGTAGTGGAGTAGAAAGTATTATATTTATCTGAAATCTCCTCCAAGTCATCCTGGAATACGAAGTCCAACGGCTGCCTCGGTGACTTGTGTCCCGGGGTGCCCGACGATCAGGAAATTAACAACTCACTAAATCAGGATTCTGACCCTTGTAGAGTCCGAGTATAGCGTTGGTTAACCTTGTCCTCAGTTTAGTGTGCCGAAACATACGGAGTGCCTTTTATGAGTCCTTAGCACTTCACGCTTATTAGCATTCTCTTCACACATAAGTATGATATTAATAATCACGGGTCATTATAGCTGCCCTTGCCTGTACCTGGGCAAAGTTAATAGTCTATTAGCAAAGCATTAACATCTCACTGCTGTCCTCCCTGTGTGTTTTAGCTCTGTGGGCTGGGACTTGCAGAACACCATCATCCCGGACGTGGGGGGACGGATAATGGAATGAAGGAGTTTGACGAAAACGTATCATAGCACAATCGTTTTAAAGCCAGTTTCAATGCCAGCATGATTCTCGAACACTCAGTAGCTTCACGTTGCCTCCATGGCATTTGCTTGTGGTAGAATTAACAATATAAGCAACACTTTGGACTTTGAATTGGTAACTAAAGCTTTCTGCTGCTTCCAAAAATCAAGAAGCAAAGGTGACGGTAAATAAACAGCTTATGTTTCTGCATTGAACAGAAATGTAGTCGGAAGGTGTTTGATTCGATTTCCCGGCCAGGTTAGGGCCTTTGTGTGTGGAGTTTGCGTGTTGGTGTAGGTTTCCTTGACCGTTAAAAATGGACCAATATGCTTTTTTCTAAGGGCAATGCCGATTTTTTGGGGATTTATATTGGCTAATGCCGATTTGCTCGGCCGATACTTTCGACCAATATTTTTGGCCAATTTTTCTAAATGTCTGGTCTATAACCCTGTAAAAACATAAATACTTATTTAAAGTAAGCAACTTGACTGCCACGGGACCGGAGCAACCAATACACGCTGATAGAATCACGAAGAAGAAGCTAAGAGGCTAACGGGCAAAGCTAACTGCTGGCTAGCGCCGCTTTAAACAGTATTTACAGCCAAGCTTGAGTGAAAAAACTTATTTTCATTGTGTAATTGGATGTACAATATCCCTCTCTCCCTTCGCCTTTTCTGTCAGCGTAGTATTTACCCTCACGGATAATTAATAAGTAAAAAAATCACAACACCTGCTGTTGCGCTTATGGCCTCTAGGGGCAAGAGTTACTTAGTACTTCTTTATTACTTTAGGTGACTCAATCATTGTTTCTGTGCCAGCTTTGATTAGTTGCCATTAGCATTAGCATACTGTTGCTAGCTATGGCATTTTGCGCGGTGATCAAAAATACCACTAGAGGTTAAAACTAAGTCAGCGATTGAATTCAGAATGACATGCAGCATGTCCATATTGACTGAGGTTTAGTGAAAACTTGTATTTAACAAACTTAGCTAACCAATTTTTCTCTGTGTCCCTGAGGCCTAGGAAGTTGTGGGAGGACTCGTTTTAAAGCGCTGACCTCTTTCCAATGCAAAACACCGAGAAGTCTCACCTTTGGTCCCGGAGATATCAGCTCTTTCAGTGCTAGATTGGCCGTTAGCCGATATTGTAAAATCCCCAACTATCCCCAACTATCGTCCTCTAGTTAAAAACATGATCATTAGGGAATCACGATGGGACTTTCCTGGTTCCAAAGGCCAAATCACCACAGGTCATACGGGTTACATCTCAGCAAGTAGCTTAAGCTGTACTTTATTGCTCTTGTAGGGAAATAATAGTAGGCAAAACTCACAGTCAAATATACACCTAAAAGCTAATTTAAGCTTCCATCTTGTACATAAATAGATCCATGCGTTCAAAGCGTAGTTACCGTCGCTGCATTTATGCTTCACAAAAGGTTACACCATCAGAGGGGACTGCAAGTCCGTTTACCAAACTGACCAAAGCTGAGAAGAAACACTGAGTCCAAAACAACTGTTAATACTACTGAAAAATGAGGTAAAGCAGTGATGGTTTGTTTGCCAATAGTTCAAAACACTTTTTTGTTAAGACATGTGTTCTGCTTGACCTGTTGAGCAGTGTGCAATGGTGTCCCCAGTGGTTAGAACATGATTAGGTCTGTTGCCGTATACCGCCCACTGAAAGAGTGGGACATTGGAGGCGAGAGCGAACTTTAAAGCTGCCCCCTGCCTGCGAGTTCATCGTCTATTTGTAAAGCGTAACCCGTGTCCTCCCTCTGTGTTTCAGCTTCGTGGGCTGGGACCTGCAGAACATCATCGTCCTGGACGCGGTGGAGGAGGACAGCCGCTCGCAGATCATGCTGAAGAAAGTGCAGTCCCCCGTGGTCCTCCTTTACTCCTCCAAAGACGAAGCGGTGATCATCCTGGAGGAGGCGCGATCGCTGGGCCTCACCGGCTTCGGATACATCTGGATTGTACCGTCGCTCACCACCGGGAACCCGGACATCACGCCGGAGGACTTCCCGTCGGGCATGATCTCAGTGTCCTACGACGACTGGGACTACCCCATAGAGGCGCGGGTGAGAGACGGCCTGGGCATCATCACGTCTGCGGCGGCGGCCATGTTGGAGGAGCACGGAGACATACCGGAGGCAAGGACGTCTTGCTACGGTCCGTTGGAGAAGACGAACAAGCTGCCGCCAAGCGCACTGCACAAGTAAGTGGATCCAAAATGTGCCAAGTAGATTTTTGGTAATTCGAAACTCTGCTATTAATTAATTATGTATCTGGCAAAAAAATCCTTCAGGTCTTTGTTGCTTTGAAAGGTGGTTAGCTGCTAAGTTGCTAGCGCAAGCATCAGGGCTGGACTGGCAGAAAAAATCGTCCCTGGACTTTTGGGTCAAGACCGGCCCTCTAAAAAATCTGTCATATTCAATGTAATAGCCTAGTCGAGCCCTTGGCTTGAACTATAAGGTATATATAACTATAAGCAACAATAGCTGACCAATTCAAGCTAACACATCTTAGCACTCAACACTTTAAACTTGTCGTTCACAACTAAAATGACTAAACAATCTTAAAAAGTGTGTTCCGTTAATGAGGTTCCTCTCGTGACTATACGACACAAAAAGGTGTGCAGAAGTCCAAAAAAGGCACCAACATTGTAAATCATTTTAATGGAAACCAGAAGCTCTCAAAATGCACTTCTTTCATACATTTGTCTAAAAGTGTACAAATAGAGGTCTGAGGCACTGAAGGGTGCTACAATAAACTCTCTTCACTTACATTAGCAAATGATCTGAGGGGCAGGAGTAATGTTATAACCAAGAGGCCATTGCTCATTTAGGCTACGAGATAATCTGGTAACCATAACTCAGGGAAGCATGCCAACTGAGGGGTGTTAAATGCCTCTTGTGGATGAATTGTGTAATTGCATCCATGTAATGATAGGTATGATATGTATGATGTAAAAGTTAATGCTGCTTTATGCGCAGAGTACCACAGACCTGATCTCTCGTCTGGTCTGACCGGCCCCACCGGGAAAACTCCCAGTGCTCCCGATGACCAGTCCAGCCCTGCCAAGCATGTATCGGTTGTATAGGTTTTTGAAATACAAACTACCAGCAGACACAGTGGAATACAAAATCAAACCAAAAGCAAAGACTCTAGGTGCATTTTGCTTCTCCACCGGCAGATAGATCAAAAGTTTTACAAACGTAGTAAATAATCCCAATTCAAATCAGTTTATTGCGGTGGAGAAGGATTGTAAAAACTGCTAGCATTAGCGGCATCATTATCCAGAGCAATGTGTTGCAGCAGTCGCAGTGGCAAAAGTGCTAGCAGTAGAGGCTGCCGATAGGTAAATGTAGCTGTAGCCCCTTGTTAGAGTTGCACTTCTTCCTACATCCCTGTAATGAGATAAATCAGTTCCCATCCGGCGCAGCAGACAAGTAAGTGGAGCTGTAGCAAAGCGTGGGTGTTTGTTTACTGTCTATAATGATCGACAGTGAGGGGAATAGAATCGCTGCTATTAATAATGGATGACTGGGGTTTCTTGTATTCTTAGCATCTAACAACACTCACAAGTGTGCACATCCTCTCATACTCACCCCGGTCTTTTTAATTATAAGGCTTCTTTTTTTTTTTTTTTTTTTTAGTTTGCACCAAGTTACTAGAAAGTACCCAAGCTGCAACTGGCATTTTTCAGAAGAAACTTTTGCCGGTTTGACCAAACAAGGGCAAGAGCGATGAATCTGTTGGAGAAAGTGTCTTCCCGGCGAATGGACACTGTTGGTGGTGAAGAGTAGAGGGCAGCGGTGAGGATGATGAGTTTGAAGAAGGTTGTGGCTAGAAAGTTGCAACGTTTTAGGTCGTATTTCTTCCTCGATGAATTTCAGCTTTTCTCTTTCTCTTTTTTTTTTTGGAATCACTCGGAGTTCCACAAGGGGGTGAGTGTCTTTGAGAATAAGTTTTCAGATTCTGTCGATGTGGAAAGAGAAAGGAGTCAGGCCGCGGCGGGTGGTCTCTTCAAATGGAGTGCTCTGGAACTGAAGAGCTCCTCCTTGAGTCCTTATGGTGCCCTTTGTGTTTCTCCCTTCTCATTCACCCCGGCTCCAGCTCTGTCTTGATCTATGTGTGTGTGTGTGTGTGTGCGCCCGCCTTCCCTTCAGCCAGTGGGGGATGTTATAGGCCGTGCCAGAGCTGTCTGGCTTTCCATCTGCCAGAGACAACAGACTGCATACTTTATAACATAAGGAATTGTGTGGCGGTAAAAGTAGCGCGAGCAAACCGATTAGCTAGTTATTTTCTTGCTTCCATATCGTCCCCCGCCGTATAAAAAGGGTTCCATTTGTGGAGCTCTTTTGTCCAGTGGGCACTCAAGACGCTTTACAAAAGGACTAATGGAGCCTAGGCATTAATTCAACCTGGTAGACTAATTTCAGCATCACCGACCTCCAGGCAATGATCGATTCCGAGAGGCCACACCTCCACCTCAGCCATCAGCGTAAGAGCCGCACCTCCGTAGCAGCCAATCATCGGCCTCGGTCCCGCTTTTAACCCCCAGTAATCATGGTTTGTTCGCTTCCCAGCTGTGCTGCGACCCACCTCCGCCACGTCTCCACCTCTTCTGCCCAAGTCTTCTCCCTTCTGCATCCTTCACGGGTCTCCTATACCACCAACAGTGTCCAGGCTCCGGGGGAGGACATCCCTAACTCCAAGCTGTTCATCCATACTGACTTTCATACATACATCGATGTCAAAAAAATCTTCCTAATCGCTGCTTTTGTCTCTTTGAGTCTGTCCAGGTTGAATTCTCAGGCACAGGCAAGGTGTCCAAAGTCAGAGCAGCAATAGAGGTTATGCAGATGAGTTATGGAATTTGTTTTGACGCACAGGGTTCTGTTTAGAATAGAAATGTTGTTGAAATGTCGTTGATGCATACCACCAACCTCTGGGTCCACGGGTGAATGCTCGACCAATTTGACCACACAAAGAGTCGCACCAGTTTTATTCAGGGAAATGTTTTCTGTATTGCACATTGCCACATCTAAAGGTATCTACGGGTACTTCACATAAGGATACACAAATAAGCACACAAAAAAGTCCTACACAAGTGCTTGTGCAAGACCGACAAGACCAGGATTTTGCGATTGCATCCATTAACACAACTCTCCCATAACCTGCAGAAAATGTTTAATTCTATTGTGGAAGTATATTTTTCTAAGGCAAAAAAAAAAATCCCACAACTTGTTGCAACCTTTGACGAAATGGTCCAAGGAATCAGGCACCTTAGCTCGCGACAATCACAAACATTGCTTGTTAAATCCTGGAGGGACCGACAAGACACGCATCAAAATGTAATTTCGTTCTGAACCAGCTATTTGGCAAAAAAGCTCGATTTGAAAAAATGAATAAAATGCAAGTAGAATATAGACTTTACTCTTCCGATCAATGAACATACACAAGATAGATCTTGTAAATAAACCCCAGTGTACAAACATGAAATGAATGTTTTCCTTCAGCACAGGTTATCTCTATTGTGTTCCTCCAAACTCCAAACCAGGTCCTGTTACTGCCACAGAAATATCGCTGCAGACCTGACAGTTAAAAGTCCTATGGCAATAACTGAGCTCGACCAAAGTAGAGAGAGTGATTTCAATTAAATTCTGATTAACTGCACTTCAGATAAATCAGAGGATGAAATATTTTAAAACTGAAATGTGAAACAGTCACCACAACAAGTTGCTGCTTATCCATCTTCCTGACTAATTCGAATTATAACTTTTTTGGCCGTATCACGATAAATGACGCCGAGGTTTACATTTTTTTTGTTTTGTTTTTGAGCTTTGTCCACCCGTGGCCTCTCTTGCGTTTTCTTTCTTAACCCAGGAAAGAGCCGCCGCCACATTTCGGTGTAATTGCATCAGTGGTGATTTGTTTTGGGTTTATTCTCTCAACAGCGGAGCATCTTCCAGAAAGCGCTGCAGACGCCTTCACACTAATTTGGAAAAAATAATCATAGCCTGTGAGCAGAATCCCTAAAACATTGTTCATGTGTATTTAATTTTAGACTGTAAGGCTTAATGCGTGTGCTGTAAGGAGATGTTGTAGTGACACTCGCATTAGGATCTTGTAAAATTGTGGATATGTGACTGAAAAAAAAAGCGCTAATTGCTGCTGGTGTCTTATAGCAATAACATAAATGATATAGTAATCTTGAGTAATCCTGTTTAATTTAGCTGTTGCGTCTTCTACTGCTGAAGCGCTTCGATTTCAATTCACGTTGTGTAATGGATTTTTTGAGAGCATAAACCTTCACCGGAATCATTGAGCAGTCCCGCTCTCAAACTGGGTTTATTATAGGACAATCGATTTGTTAGCAGGTCGTTTGCTAAAAATGGAAGGACATCATCTACGTTGAAGACATACCACTCCCTCTTGAATGAGACACTCACTGATCGTTCTTGGTGTTCATGCTGAAATAGTTTAAAGATGTGACATAAGGAAAGAAAGCGAGACTTGAAAACTTGCATATTTTTTGTGAGAACGTCCCAATCTGCTACTCCATTTCAGCCCCTTTGCCCCTCAGAAATGTACACACGGCGCTCTGTGGCAGTCGGGTCGGTGCGCAGGGCGCTCGGTCGCCTCAGGTTGATCCGCAGGTGGACGAGGCTCCACACAGATGGCTCGGTCGTGGGTGAGAGAGCTCAGCCAATAGGGTTGCGCTGTCAGGACAGAAAGGACACGAACAAGGAGGGGTCAGGCGCTGGGCCAGTCCTGCGGAGGGAACGTCCACAACTGTCATGTGGGCAAAGGAAAGGACGACCGAAAAACTGGCGTGCAACAGAAAACATGCAGGAGAACTGAGCTTCATTTGTAACCACGTATCAAATATTATCATTTCATTACCTGTGATTTCTCCGCTGGTTCTTGTGTTGAATGGCCAACAGAGGGCAGTAGAGCCCATGCAGCAGTAGGAAGGGATAGATACAGACCTGGAATCACCCATATATGGTCATGTTTGAAAACAGTTAAGGGGGAAAACAAGTTTGAGAAAAATCTAAACTTTCTCTATTATTCAAAAACTACTTTAACAAACACTGAATTATGAATACAGTTTTCTACTAAATAAAGATACAAAGATACAAAGACATGAAGGAGCAAAGTGGTTCAACAGCCCATAAATACATTAAAACATCGTGCTAATGCTAACGCTAGCTGGCGCATGCTATGACTGCCGTTTTTTCACTTCTACAGAACAATCTGCTGTGAGAAAATATCCATATGGGCCCGATTTACACTGGACTTTATATGTATGTGATAAATACATTCATATTCCACCAGAAAATGGCTAAAAAGAGTGAAAAAATGTGTTTCCCAAAAGATTCTATTTTTCCACTCGGCGAGGCCACGCCCCCTTCTATGACTGTATAGCTGAAGTAGAAAACAGCGTTTACAGCTCACAACCGAATCGATATCAGCAAATGAATCAAACAAGTGTGAATGAAACAAAACACGACTCCATGCAGGTATGTTACTGAAGTCAAAACAAATTCAAAACACTAAAAACTACAAAGTATTATTCTGATGTTCCCCCTTTAAATATTGCACAGTTTCAAATGAATACAATTAAAGTACTTGGGGTAGTTTATTTTAGTGATATCAGTTTTCATCTTTCCATCAAAACAAATGGGCCCAAAGATGCGCCCATATAAAATACTCTTGTTGAGTAACATAATCTGAAAGTAATGCGAAGGCAATTAGATAGCAACACATCACCAAAGTATCAATTCACAAATTATTCCAATCGTGCAGTGCCAACCAGCGACCTCTTTCATTTCATGCTAGCAATTAGTTTCATCATGAGCTCCTGTGAAAGTTATGTGCGCTAAAAATCCACCAAATTAGTATGTGATGCTGTATAATCCTTGGGGTCAAGACTGCATCCACCAATGACTGTAGATTTGAGTCTGGATTGATCATACATGTTTGTGCTTTTTTGTCTTTTTGTACATTTAGCTTTTGTTGCATCAATCGCACAGATGGGCTTTGTTTCTTAATAACTCTTTCCTGTTCTATACGTCGTTTGGGGAAATTTTCACCAGTAGAAGAGATGATTTACTTTTCCGTTGTTAATTGCCTAATTTTTATGTCATGGTGAAATCCATAGAGTATGCACATTTACAATCCAAATAGAAATAGAACCTTCGACATTGCAAACTGAGTGGCATTTGCAGCTGTTGCTGTGTTATGACAATGTACGCAAAACCTAAAACCTCTACAATATGCTTTTATTTTGGCTTTTTGAAACCATAGCCCTTGTCGGAGGAGACTTCTTTGTTTACAGATATAGCTGTGTAAGTGTTGAAGCTAACGGCTAACGTCAATTAGATTCTAAACAAAATCACCACAATCTGCAATCTACAAGTCTTTCAATTGTATTTTATTTTCAATTGACGCTAAAAGCAAGTAAGGGCAATTTCTATAATGCAGCTAAAAGGCTCTGTGTACGTAATGTTTTGGCTAGCTTTCTGTTGGCCAATGTAAAAGACTACTTCCTGTGTACATTGTAACTCAAATTAAGAATAAGACCAGGTCTCAAAAAAACAGAAGATAACTAAAAAAAAAACAGAAGATAACTAAAAAAAAAACATCAAGCTGAGTGTGTTTTAAAAAAAAATATATCTTCAGATGGTTGTGTTATGTTACCATTTGTTAGCATTAGACGTTAACATTAGCTTCAAGGCTAAAACACAGTCATAAAAACAGTCTCCTCCGGTGAAGTACGCTCATTACATCCAGAGTAAAGCTTTTAACATGTTGCAAGTCATTTTCCAACAGCTGCTTGTTTTCTGCTACCTACCCAATATTTTTTATTTATTTCAGCGAGGAATGAACAACCCTCGAGCGTTAGCATCATGTTATAGTACTAGACAACCTTCTGTGCACAGAGCCTACACTAAAATCTGCCACCTATTCCCATGTGCTTTGCAGATGATTTGAATGCTGGACAGTTGGACAACCCTATAGGGCTGGGAGCCGTTGCATTCTTTTCGATACCGATACTTTAACGATACTTGGTTTTTGATATCGATACCTAAATGCTACGTTTTTTGATACTTTTACTGTATACTAAATATTTTGTTATCTTGAGCCAGAAAACAGAACAATAATGTATGTGCTAATTTACAACAATGGTTCACCTCAAGAAGAGAAAAATTTTAAATAATTTGGAGGAGAATTGGGGAGAAAATGTGCCACACAAAGGAAAAATTGTTGTGAACATTTTTTCGGAAACAAAAATCGGAAATGATTGGGGAAAAATTTGGAAAAAATGGGGGGAAATGGGGCAAAACATTTTGAGAAAAATGAGGGGGGTGATTGGGAAAACAAGACAAATAAGAAAAATAATGCAAAATTTAAAAAATAAATAAATAAAAATAAATAAATAAATAGAAAAAATGGGGCAAACATTGGGAAAATAAAAAATAAAAAAATAAGAAAAAATGGGAAAAATAAAGAAAAGAAATTGGGCAATACCATTAGGGTCTAAACCTTTCCCCCCCCGATAACATACTGGTATCATTTAACATTATCCAGTCCTATACAACACACAATGCACCAATAAACAGTTATAGCTTTTTAGGGGTTTACAACACATGTGAAGGGGCCGTGCCGCGTAGACGGTTATATGTGTATCTATTGGCAGTAATATGACAGTCTGGCTGCGCATGTTGCCATGTGTGTTCCTTGTGGTGTGACCCCCATCCATCAAGCCTCAAATGACTTGTCAGAACAAACTGTACACGCATACACACACGCACATCGAAATAATAAATAATTGCTAAAGTCTTTTAAAGGCACACTGTCCGCCACAGCAAGGTGAGCCGTGCACTGCAAATCCATCATGACAGCACATCTAAAGGCTGGCTCTCCTCTTTTACCCACATACACACTTACAGCCACCCTTGTGCCTATATTTTATTGGGAGCAGAAGTTGTCACTCGGTCTGATTGCCGCGCTGGCCGGTACCTCTTAGTTGGTCATTTGTCTCCGGGTTTTTTGATTTAATTTTCTTTCTTTCCTTTCCCCTTATTCACTCCAAAACATATTCATCTTGGACATGTCAAAGCGGATTTATCAGCGCAGCTGTCAGGGCCAAAGTAAGTGAGGCAAAAGTTTGCTGGAAGCCCCACACCGCGCCATGTCGGAAAGGATTTAAAGATGTACCAAGCTGTTCTGAAGCCACGGGCCGCGAGCCAACATTTGGTCAATGACCCTTTGGAACCTTTTAGTGTTTTAGAGTCGGGAGAAATATGGCGCCGGCCGTCGACGGGTCATTAAACAGGAACCGAAACCGTTGCGTATAGCTTGCAAGTTGAAACAACGCTTGACCATCGCTTTTATTGTCACAAAAAGAGCTGTAAAAACGGCAAACCTTATGAATAGCAAATAGACTATTACTCGGGGGGTAAACACGGCAATACGTTCCCATACTGTTCCGTTGTTTGTCTGCATTTTACAGCCACATAGTTTGATATGTGTTTCCCATATGGAGAAACAAGCCATGAGTGTCTTCTGAGGGACCAGTAACAATGCACCAAAGTGTCTTAACATGCCACTCAATCCTCCGCTCATCAATAATGCATTACTACACATTTGCTCGCCTACATCGCCTCATTGTTTACACATGCTACATTCCCTCCCATGAGTTAAGCCCAGCGCCTTCTCACACGGCGGACAAACATAAATTGCTTGCTTAATATTCAACCTGCCTATAAATTTACTTACCTGTTTGCGGGGATACATTGTTGCTGTCGCTCGCGTCGTGTGCATTGGCAAAACATGGAACTCCGTGCGCCGCAACATTGGTCTTGACAGATCGCGTTACGTTTCATTTAGTAATGGCCTTATAAGCGAGAGGGAGCAAGCCTGTGTTTTCAAGCTGTTCGCGAGGGGACCGCCGTTTCGATTTGCTGTCGTTAAATCATGAAAGGAAAATGGGAAGGCTGCATTCTCGATCAACAAACAATAAGATCTGTGCGGTTGAAGTTCCAATCATGTAGTACAGGGAAGAAAGAAGTGTTTACAGGCCAGTGGGTGTGGGATATCTGGTGTTTCACTGCACAACACAATCAGTTATTTATTACAATGTTGTTCTCTCATCAAAGCCATACCTGGAGTTGTGCTTCAAGCATCTTTGAGTCATCTTTGGATCTTCTCTGGTTGCAATTTTTAGCAGGGACAACTTTCTCCAGCTACGTTCCTAGGAACATTCCAAGGAACATTTTAGAAATCTCGTATACTAATGAGGGCCGGACTTTGATTGACAGGCCGTTGGCATGAGAGCTATTAGCGCGCTTACGACGAAACTACACGCCCCGCGAGGGCTGAGTCTACAGTGAAGATCCAGCCTCAATACCTTTTTTAGGAACATGCTCCGTCACAGCTGGGTAGGAGGAGTCTGTAAATCCGCCATGATTTCCCCCTCGAACATGGTTATTATGGCAAACAGGGAGGAGTGAGCAGATGGAGGCTATTATTTTATTATGTCTATGCTAGACACTCAAAGACGCTTTACATTGCATTATTCATTCACTCCATACTTGGTGGTGGGAAGCTACCATTGTAGCTACAGCTGCCCTGGGGTAGACTGACGGATGCGAGGTAACCAGTCTGTGCCATTGGCCTCTCCGACAACCACTCACTACATTCACCCAGGCTTCCTGGTGTATCCAAACGGTCTCCCATCCATATACCGACCAGGCCCTTCCCTGCTTAGCTTCTGAGGTCTGACAGGATCAGGCAGAGTAAAGGCGGCATGGCCACAATTTCCAACTGATGACACACAACTTTTCCACAGGAAATGATGTCACTGCCGCAGGACAATGCTAGCTTAAACTGATCTAAACTAACCCCAAACCTAATCCTAAACTAACTTTAAGGATAGTGGAGTTTACAAAAGGTGTTCTATTGAGATTCATTTAAATAAATGTCACAGGGGGAAAAATGGGAGGTGACATTTCTCGTGGAGGTCTTGAGCTCCACTGATCATGTGACTCTCCTGGGTGGGTGCTTCAAGGGAGATTGGTTAAAATCAGGCTCAGGCCCCCTCTTAGATTACGTTTCTTTGAACCTCCCAAGGGTGCCAGCATTTTATTCTATCTGTGCAAAAAAAAAAAAAAAGCTCTTTCTGACCTCCAGAAGATTTACCTTTTTAATAAACAAACATGGAAACAAACCAGAAACAAATGCTACTCGCTGCAGGCAATTAGCAAAACTGCTGACTGTGTGAGTGCATAACCAGGAGATATAACGGCTGTAATTGCTTTGCACATCCCCAGGAATGGTATACACTTTTGACAGATAAGAAGGATGGTCCTCTAGTGTTGCATAAAATTAAATTGCATTTTGGAGAATACCCACTGCAGCAACACAATCCGCACGCTGCCGACTGTAACTGCCATTTTGTTAAACAAATAAACATTCTGCCAAATGTATATCTCACCACAAGTCTGACAGTTTATATATGATATTCAACTAATTGTTTTACTTTATCTGTTCAATCAGTTCATTAAGATAATTGATTGTTAGTGGTGGGTTAGAAACAGAATGGAAGATACTGACTTCTGAGATCAGAGGATGTAATTGCTTTGAGGGTTCTGTATTTTCCTTCAGGACACAGGCCATTTCCAGATCCTCTCCATAGCAAACAAGTTTTCCTCATGGAAAATCTCGGGTTGCTCTCCATGACATCACCTTGTTGAATAGTGTTTTGACCTTTTTGAGAAGGAAAATCTCCAAAAGGGCATATAAGTAAAATACGTTTCCTTTCAGTAGATTGGCTACCGTCCAAAGTGAGTCTTCCGGTCTTCCCTTTGCACAGTCACATCACTCATGGCACACTGTAACACATGCTACATGGGATGTGTTTTTAAATGACCCCTCCACCCCCACCCATAGGTGCTTTCACAGCACCTAAATCACCCGACTTCCCCTACAAATGCCTGTCTCCAATCATCATTACTTTGACGAGTCCTTGTCTTTATGGAGGATAAACGCCCCCCCATGTCCAGATCGGGCCGTAATATGAAATCAAGTCGACGTCTCGAGAAGGGCAGTTTCTCCGCAGGCGGAAGAGGCCCTTTTCAATCAAATACAGATGAATGATTACAGAGTGAGAGAATCTGATGAGAGGACGGCATCAAGATGTCCATTCACTGAATTAACGGCACTGTTTGACATCTGGCTGAGGAATAGTTCCCTTGAGGCCCCCATTCTCCATCCCTCACTTTAACAACAAACCCTGCCACAAAACTACGTAAAAGTAATACCTAATTCGGAGTAGAACTGCGCAAGTGACCTTTCGCAAAAGCTCCGCCCCCTTAATAAATGTTAGCTAGCTCCGTCAAGAAGTGGAGTTTACCATTTGTTAGCGGTGGAGAAATCCGTGTTAGCGACTCTTTTGGTGCAACATCAGCGTGATATCCTCCAGATCAAAGCGAAATGGGTTGCAATGTGCAGTGCCGAATACATTTAACAATGCAGCAAAGGGGACACTACAACTATTGAGGCTAAGGCACCAGTCTCGTAGGGAAATCGGAAAATGTCCCTGGAGTATTGATAAAATAGGAGCGTTATTGTTTAGTTGGCTAGCTACCTAAAGAAGGCGAGTGCATGTCTGACTTTCATATTCGGTAATACGCCGTCTTCTCACCGCTTGAGAAGTTTTACCATGGGAAAAAAAAGAACAGAAGTGCCAGTAGATGTGGCAGATATTCCAGTGGCAGACACAGTTTTTTTTGTAACGAGTTTTGAACGAGTCTTACCTTGGTTACACGTCAGCAGGCGCCATTTTCTGCTTTCTTTTTTGTCGGCGTTTAAAGCGGAAAAACACGTTGCATTCACAGACGTAATGCTAATGGACTCCGTTGGCGGATTTACAGACTCCTCCCACCCTGCGGTGACCGAGCATGTTCCTAATGCGGGCATGAGGGCGGGATCTTCACTGTAGACTCGGCCCTCAAGGGGCGTGTAGTTCGGTCGTAGCTGCGCTCGCGCCATTAGCTCTCATGCTAACGGCCTGTCAATCAAAGTCAGGCCCTCATTAGTATACGAGATTTCTAAAATGTACCTCACAAAAACCAGCCTGATTCCTTTAATTGTAACTAACCCAGTGTTATCACAAGTTTCAAGTTTCAAGTTTAATGGTTTTGTATAGCCCAATATCACAACAGAAGTCGCCTCACAGGGCTGCACCAAACATTAAGGCAATAAAACAGAGCAATAAATATGACAATTAAAAGTTCAGGTGAATCCAGGCAAATATAATGTCCAATAAGCGTCGGCTGCAGGTAGCGACGAGTGGCGCGGGTGTCCCCTGTCCTTAGACTCTCCAGCACGGCAAGGAAAAACTCAAAAAACCTTGGGGAGAAGCACAGAAGGAGAGATCCACTCCCATGGACGGACAGGCTATAGAGACCCAGGGCCGAAGGATCCCTCAGCAGACGGGCCAAGATTGCAGACCGTCCAGTCCTCAGATTCCAGAATGCAGGGTTCCTCTGTTTGATCTAGACAGGCACAAGGAGCGATATCTAGCTGTAGAAAGTTCCCAAAAATTATAAATCAGGCTTAAAACGTGTGGAAAGTGAAATGCTAATTAATATAAAACTAGCTTGTTTTGCCGCCCACATATGGAGGTACTGCAGCAATGCCAGGCAATGTCAGCCCCCTAGCGTCGTGGTTTTTAAAGCAGGGCAACCAGCGACGATTGGCTTCACTCCACTACTCTCTATGTCAGGAGATCCGTATGTCTGGTAGCAACGGTTGCTATGAGGTTAGACAATGACCGTTTTGGGGCGGGGTTTTGCAAAAGGTCAATTGTATGAATGGCTTGAGAGGTGATCGAAGTTGAGAGCAAAGGGGGCAGTTTGACAGCACCACCAGACATGTAACAGGAGAAAGGATTGAAGAAAAAAAACACTTCTTCAAAGTTAAATTTGCACTGTACTTTCTTTAATTCCCTAATTAATAAACTTTGAATAAATTTAACATCTTCGCCGCTAATGACCAGAGGCAAAAAAAAATCCAATCGAGAAGTCTTCAGAAGTGCACAGTAACACTCTCCCGGTCTTCTGGGGTGTAGCGCGCGGGGTTGTTTGGGGTAATCCTCCGATGTATACACTCCCGTCTCCGCCTGTATCCTAGCAACGCTCGGTCTGGCCCACCTGCATTGGCATAGTTTCAAATACTCTTCATCAAACCCTCTGAAAACTCCGCAGACTGCAAACGCCATGTCAAAGCACCAGATACCTGACATATTGTCTTATGTATTATTTTTGTTTTCCCTTTTCTTCCCACACTCGACTTTGTTGATTTCACTTTGCTTTTCGTATTGTTACATGTGTGCCCATTAAAAGCACGTTTTTGCACCGTTACATAAGGATTGCATCACATTCGCCGCTTCAGCCGCGCTCCTAATGCCTGCGTTGGGTTGCTTGCTGCGTTTTGTAAAGTTGCCTCCACGCGGTGTGCTTTTTAGGCTAAACGCTGTTTTGTTGAAATACGAGCTTGCACAATAAAACCGTAATTAAATGAGCGCTCCGTAATGTGTTTATCACAATTAGGCTTAGGAAGGGGGGGAAAAAAGTAATGTTTGGAGCACAAAGTGAAGCAGAACAGACGTAGCAGAGTGTTAGATGAATACATTCTGGATTGTACACTGGCTAAAGGTTCCAGTCGTCATCTGTACTGGGTTGTTTTTGAGGCTTTGTCAGCAACTAATGATATTTTATTGGCAAGCTGAAAACAGTCTTTAAGTTGTTTATTTTGGAAAAAAGAAGCGTGGTGGCAATAACATGATAAACCCCTCCCTACTAGATCGGTGTATTAAACCTGCTGCTGAAAGATTGCCAGTTGCTGCAGAAGCCTCTCGAGATGAGATGAGATAAGATGAGATAAGATTGTTTGTTGATGTCACAATGGAGAAATTCACTTGTTACATTTGGACAGGAAATGTGCAACAGTTAAAAAGTAAAAAGGAGGTATCTTATGTACAATGAGTAGGAGGAAAAATCTTACGGGGCAGATATATAAACAATAGGAAAATAATAATAAAGTAAAAAAATGTATAAAAGGTCAACATTGGCAATGTTTACAGTCCTAGTGCAGGTTGTCAATAAGTAACTCTAATACAGAGAATAAAGAGGCGCTGATACATTTGCATTGAGGTCATTGCACATGTTACTTTACAGTCTGGCCTTGCGGTAGCGCTCTGTCCTACACTGAGGGTGTCTCAGTCTGCCACTGAACGAGCTGCTCAGCTCCTCTACAGTCCCGTGCTGTGGGTGAGAGGTGTTGTCCATGATGGAGGTGACCTTGGCTAATACCCTCCTGTCCCTCACCTCCTCCACAGAGTCCAGGGGGCCCTAGGATGGAGCTGGCCGTCCTGACCAGCTTGTTCAGTCTGTTCTTGTCCCGCTCTGTGCTTCCCGGGGGCCCAGCACACGGCAGCGTAGTGGAGAGCAGAGGCTACCACAGAGTCATAAAAAGTCCTGAGCAGAGGGTGGAGGCAACTTTGGCCCTTCTTGTACAGGGCATTGGTCCAGTTTATTGTTGAGGTGACCACCCAGGTACTTGAAAGTGTCCACAACCTCAATGTCCTCCCCCTGGATGTTCAGCGGTGTGTGCGGTAGTGTCATCCTCCTGAAGTCGATCACCATCTCCTTCGTCTTACTGGTGTTCAAGCACAGGTGGTTGAGCTCACACCAGTCCACAAAGTCCATGATAACCGACCAGCACTCCAGGTCGTTCCCCTGAGACACACAGCCCACAATGGTCAGAGTCATGGTCAGTGTTGTATGTGAAGTCCGATTTGCAGATGGTGAAGAGGCAAAATGTAATACTTACTGTACATCACGTAATCTTTGCAGAAAAGAGTGTTTATTTCCCTATAAGGTGCAGTAGAGGAGACCCCACATGTATTCTTTACAGTGGATCTCAACTGACAAGCTTGTGAGAAGATTTTTTCTCCAAATGATTGAATACGCAATAAAGAATCCCACAAAGCTGAAATCATGATCAATAGAACTCATTCTACGATGCTTTCTCAGTCCATAAATATTGAAATATTCACTGGGAAAGGCTCCCGATCCACTACAAAATGGTTCAGCGACCCAGTTTTGGGTCCTGACCTACCAGTTGTCCTAGAAGACAATCTAATCCAATGTTATATTGTTGGAAGTTATATTGGTAGCACACTATCCCCGCTCTGCTCAAAATAAAGGAAAAGCCAGTACAATGTTCTGACGGCATGGGAGGATTAAGTAAACAGCTACGTCAGAGATTCAGTTCTGACTCATTATAAAACACACACACACACACACACACACACACACACACACACACAGGGGCATTAACGTCTGAGAAGAAACTGAAATATCCCACGCTTAACTCAAAGAAGAATCGAAGTGCGTATCGAGAACATATTTATGAAGGTCTAAACTGTAAGAGCCCATGTTGCCATCCTTTTCTCTCCTGCCTCTTCCTGCAATACCAGGCATATGTTCACCGTAGCTGTCTAACCAAAGTCCATCTAGTCAACAATCTGTTCATCTGTGCCCCCTCACTCGTCCCTACCTCCTGTTTGAGAATGCAGTTAGCTCCGCAAGAGTCGCACTCCCCTGTTTGCCCTTTCAACGTCCGATTCTCTTCTTCCTATCAGCTCATTTGGGGCGCGGGAGCGATTTACTGTCTTCTTGTGCCTTTTAATGATAGTGCTTTCTGGAAATCCAGACTTAAATCTGCACGGTCCACACTAATTCTTTTTTATAGAAGCTAAAAGAGAAAAGTTTGGGGAAAGGCTCGGAAAGGCCACGGCGACAACTTTTCCCGGAACAACCGCTGTGAAAATAGCTCTGTCCTTTTGCAACCCCGGCTCTATACGGTTATCTTGAAACAGTGCGGCGTGATCAATATTTGAGAGACTATATACATTTAAGCCCAATTTCTGCTGTTAATGGTCCATTTTTTCACAGCGAAATGACTGGAGTTTCACACCGATATCCCCCTAATAGCTGGATGCCTACTATATCCATTTTATAACACTATAGAAATATTAAAGTCTGCGGCGAGGAGAATGTACCACATCGTATGAAAGAGCAGCAGCCTTGCCGTTATTGATTCCCCGCATCTCCTCCTTCACCCGAGTCACACATAATTGGGTTCTGTGCGGCGTCTGTGGCCAATCAAACGGCCTAATACGTCTCACCTATCCGCTATTGCACCAATCGAATTAGCCTAATCACCAAATCCCTATTATCTGTTTCCAATTCCGTCTTGCCGTGTCCGCGAACAGGCGCAAATCGCATTCTCCAAACGCACCCGTGCACTATTAGCCTTCGGAACACACCGCGCTGCCTTTTTTTACCTATTCATCGACCTATAACGCGGGGTCTGTGTTTCCTCTTCAAGGCGTCGGGCAGGCGAGCGGAGATAGAGAAGAGGAGCTGTCCCCGGTGTTGTTGTACATGACCACTGACAGGACGGAAAGAGCCACAGAGGGAGAGGACAGCCGTGATTAATGCGGCGGCCGCGCGGGCCCCAAGAATATCTCCCCAGCGCGCTCTGTCTCAGCTAATGTGACCTGCCATATGGGTCACTCATTATAGACTGGGGCCGCTGTGTGCGAGATCTCTGCTATGGCCCAACCCGTGACTTTTTGTGTATTTTTAAAGGCCCATTCTCAGCTAAACTTACATGATTGTGCTCCCTTTTGAACATGTTACGAAGCCATTCTCTTGTGAAACACACACCTATAGTTGTGCTTTGCCTCTTTTTTCTCAACAGTTGAGAACGTTTGCCCTCCACCTGTTTCAGTTTTGAGAACTCGAACTGCTTCAAATAGTTTTCTTTGTTTTTGTTTTGTTTTTTTGCTACGTTTTAGCCTGTATTTACTACACGATTTTACAAGCAGTGACATTTGTGTCATCTCCAAACTTACCTGAAAGATTCCAAACTTCACAGTCTTTTGAATTTACCTAAAGTTCATGCATGCCGTTTTCAGCACTTGAAGTTAGCACTCTTTACTTACTGCATAATCTCAGGTCACATCACAAAAATGTGATTGATTTCGTGTTGAAATTGATCAGAGAATGAGGTTTGTATGTCATTGGGTCCTATGTCTTTATCTATTGGGTCCAACGTCTTTATTCATCGGGTCTAATGTCTTTATGTCGTTGGTTCCAACATCTTAATCCATTGGGTCTAACGTCTTAATCCATTGGGTCCAACGTCTTTATTCAGTGAGTCCAACGTCTTTATCCATTGGGTCCAACATCTTTATTCAGTGGGTCCAACGTCTTAATCCATTGGGTCTAACGTCTTAATCCATTGGGTCCAACGTCTTTATTCAGTGAGTCCAACGTCTTTATCCATTGGGTCCAACGTCTTCATCCTTTTGGTCCAACGTCTTTATGTCATTGGGTCCAACATCTTTATTCAGTGGGTCCAACATCTTAATTCATTGGGTCCAACGTCTTTATGTCATTGGGTCCAACCTCTTTATTCAGTGGGTCCAACGTCTTAATCCATTGGGTCCAACATCTTTATCCATTGGGTCTAACGTCTTAATCCATTGGGTCCAACGTCTTTATTCAGTGAGTCCAACGTCTTTATCCATTGGGTCCAACATCTTTATTCAGTGGGTTCAACGTCTTAATCCATTGGGTCCAACGTCTTTATTCAGTGAGTCCAACGTCTTTATCCATTGGGTCCAACGTCTTCATCCTTTTGGTCCAACGTCTTTATGTCATTGGGTCCAACATCTTTATTCAGTGGGTCCAACATCTTAATTCATTGGGTCCAACGTCTTTATGTCATTGGGTCAAACCTCTTTATTCAGTTGGTCCAACGTCTTAATCCATTGGGTCCAACATCTTTATCCATTGGGTCCAACGTCTTCACCCATTGGGTCCAACATCTTCAATCATTGGGTCCAACGTCTTTATTCTAAAAAGCTTTGTAAAGCCTAATTTTATAATTCAAAATGTCATTTTTTCCCTCTTCTTTAAAGGTGCATTATAATAAATAATGCATATTTGACCTTGTAGTGACCCAGCGGCTGTATGAGTTGTCAGCATGACGCCTTTACTTTCAATCACGGTGGTCTCTACACCGCTCCAGGATCACTTGTTTTGTCGGTTTTCTGGCGAGAGAGTCTGTCAGCAGTGAAAACCTTCCAAACAATTGATCCTGGAGCGTCCTAACTTTTTTTTCCACATGCAAGTTGCGCACCTTTGATAAAACCACATTGTGCTACATTTTCTTACTTACTGTACTTTATGATGACTGCACACTATTAAAACATTTGTAAATCCTTGTTTCATTATTGCTAAAGGATTCCAGTGTGTGTTAATATGTAGAGATTTTGATATATATTATGATATTGTGCCTACTGGTATCAACAACGATGTGAGTACAGAATAAAAGTACAGCCTGCTGCTAAATGTTAAGTTGCTGACAAAGCCTTTGGATGTGAGACGCAAATTGCCGTCATTTCTTAAAACCTGTCCGATCAAGAGTGTTGCTATAGGAACGGTGCTTGTGTTGATGCCCCATTTCTTACTGAGTCACCTTGTCATCATAACAATTACAGCATTCCATTGTAAACTTAAGCATAGAGCCATGCGGACACTCATTTTCAGTAGATATTTGCTTCTATAATGCATATAAGTTGAATGCTTTCCTCATTCAGACATGGTTTACACAGTTTTGCTCTAACTTACTCCAGTTAAGGTCCATTTGAAACCCTTTTCGACCTGGTTTAGTCTTGATTTCATCTTCAGGCCTGGTGGTACTCGGAAAGGTCAGACAATTTCATGAGGTTGCCAAGTTTGAGAACAGCTGGCGTAGAAGACAGAAAAACACGGCGCTCTAACCACTTGATGTTATCTTTACCCCAATTTTGAGCTCTCCCTACAATAACTGCCTCTGTTCTTGGCTTGGCTCCAGTTAATACGCCGTAGGCTGGACTGCATAGTTTTAGGACTCATGGAAATTGAAGAACCCCGTAGATTTCTTCCTATCGCGCGGCTCTTTTGATATTCCGAGGACGGTTAAAAAAAAAAAAAAATCAATCTGTATTACGCTGCTTTTTCCATTTGTATAATGTAATCGTAACCCAATCTATGAGAATCAAATATCACTCCGCAAAAGGATCATGGCTGAATATTTTATGATGTATTGTAGAGTTTTTTTTTGTCATTCTAATCTTGTTCAATTTCCTTTCTCTTCAGCAGCCCTAGACTAATCTCCCTGGTCGTTCTCTCCTTCTCTCTCTTTTTTAGGTACATGATGAATGTGACATGGGATGGCAGGGACTTGTCATTCACAGAAGATGGATACCAAGAGAATCCCAAGCTGGTGGTCATTGTGCTCAACAAGGAGAGGGAGTGGGAGAAGGTAAGACGCTTTGCAGATTTCACTGTTCCCTATGGTGGTTTTTCACAATTGACACATCACGCTTGATCTGGCTAACTTCCTGTGCTTGTAACTTTTTCCTGTCCTTTGGGTCAACCCTATGGGGACTGAGACCAAGGGCGTAGCGTTTGGTTATATATTGGGGTCGTCGAGAATACATCCCTTTTGTGGGATCTGGAGGTCCTCCCCCAGGAAAATTTGAACCAAATGCCTTTCCTGCATTCTAGTACAATATGAACAAGTAAAAACATGAACAGAGGAGACTTTTGCGTTTTATAAACTTGTGGCAGTCTTGAAGCCAAAGGCCAACTTTAATTTGTTGTTGATAAATGTTGAAATAGCGCCACAAACTGAACTGATTTGCAAGACAGAACAAGTGGCTTGACTTTTATCGAATGTTGAAATTGTCATTCACGCTTCAAATGGGGGACGGGAAGCAGTTACGAGTGCACAGGAGGTTAGTCGCAACATTCCTGACACAGGGCCTATTGTTGGCAACAGAAATAATGTCATCTGCAGTTGTCCTGTGTTCCCATTCTTTTGCTCTGGGGCTTTTTGCCTTTTGCAAGTGAACAATACACCCGAGTGATATCATTCAAAAGGGGCGAACAATCTGAAATTGGGGTAAAAGGTTCGTTAAAAATGGTTGAGTTTGCTTTTCAAGGGAGAAAAGGCAGATGGCTGATCATGGTTGATCTCTCTGCACTGACTGCACTTATAAACATGGAATAGAGACGGTCGAAAATGTTATTCCATGTCTCCCTGTGCAAAAAAGCTAAGTTTAAAGGCATAGACTGTAAAAAATAAATGGACAGCTTCTGCTCACTCCTCCCCGTTTACCACAAAGACCATGGTCGTGGGGGAATTCATGGTGGATTTACAGACTCCCCCTCCCCAGCTCTGAAAAAGCATGTTCCTAAAAAGGACATATGGGCGGGATTTTCACTGTAGACTTGGCCCTCGCGTGACGTGTAGCTCGCGCTGCTCCAATGCTAACAGTCCGAGCCTCATTAAGTACAAGGTTTCAAAAATTATTTTTACGAAAACCAGCCTGGTTTCATATATTGTGATTAACCCAGCGTTCTTTCAGGAGGAATATCTAGCCTTGTCTAGTGTTGAAAAAAATGAAACCAGGCGTTAAAGTTGTGTTTAAGGTGTCTAAACTCCAATGCTTTTCAATGGGGGCCTAGTGGCGATATGGAAGTACTACAGCAATGGCGGAGCAATGGCGGCCCCCAGTGTCGTGATCATAAAGCAGAGCAGCCAGCGCCCATTGCTCAAAGTTTGCAAGTTTTGAACTCTTATTGTGATTAATAATGATGTGATGAGATGTTGACCTTAAAGCAACACACCATAACATTTCACCCTATAAATAGAAATAAAATACAAGCATTTGTTTTATCACACATATTTTTATCATTTCAAAATAGCTTTAAAAAAAATGTGCATTTGACCACTCCTCAGACCTGACTGTAACTTCACTGGGAGTCGGACGTCTCCAGCTCGTCTCCATGGAGATGTTGATTAAAGGCAGCCAAATAGTTGTTTTCCTGACAGAGACGGAGAGCGAGAGAGAATATCCCAATTTGCAATCGACGTTTAATGTCCTGCCACCTCTTTCAACCTATTTTAGTCCACATTTAACAAGCTGCGGAGACTATGAGGTGACTGACAAGTGGACCCTGATAATTGTGACAGCGAGCAGCAACAGAGGCGCTTATTGAAGATGCTTCTTGTCTCATCTCACCACACTATATTGATCAGCGGGCTCATTTAGCGACTAGACTATGGATTTCTAACTGTTTAATGCGAAAGAACGGCTCTAACCAATGGTCATTCGGCCAGCCGGTGTTTTCTCCCTTGTAATGGACTTTAAATGAGCCCCATGCATCTTTGTATGGAGTGCTGGCTGTCTCTTTCCGCCTTAAATACTTTTTATTTAATGCGGCGGTAGCTCTTGGTCAAAAGTTTGAGAGGCTGATTGAATAAGTTTGAAAACAGAAGACATTAGTCAACATTTGAATTCATCTGTGACTAATTGGTTGTTGATCAAAACGTGAAAAAGTTGTTGATGCGCTAGTTATTTTATTACGAGGCGCCGAAGCAGCATTATTGTAGCAGTGCAACACATTCCAGACACAAAAAGTCAATAATGAAGGAAGTACATTTTCTAGATTCTTGGAACGGGTCAAGCTGTTTTCATTTATTGAGCGAATATTATTGCAAAATACAACTAAAGACATAAAGTTTGGACTTCAGTGGACTTTGTTTATGTGTCATCCTGGCCGTGTGACTCTCGCGGGTAAATCTAAAGCAACACCAAGCAGAAGATTTTGAATAACATCGGCTTACACACAGAAGAGAACTAAAGACCTACGAGAAATGTAACTGAAATTAAACTTGCCTATCCCTGTCTTTTGCAATCTACTCCCAAAAGTGATGTTGATATAAATTCCCATTGTACTGTGTTATTGACTCGCCGATTCAACATGTTTGGTTTTGTTAGATTTAATAAAAACAAAAACTATCAATTTGAATGGGGACACTACAAAATGACCAATTTGAGATAATTTGGGTAGTGTCCTTTTGCCATTTGACATGGACATTATATTTGCCTGGATTCACCTGAACTTTTAATTGTCATATTTATTGTTCTGTTTTATTGCCTTAATGTTTGGTGCAGCCCTGTGAGGCGACTTCTGTTGTGATATTGGGCTATACAAAACCATTAAACTTAAACTTAAACTTAACCTTAAATGCAGTGTGAAAATACAGGAAGCACAGGTTCTGACTTTGCTGAATGCGAGCCATGACACGCAAAATCTAAAGTTCGATATATCGAGGTAGGAAACTATCACGATAAACGAAGACCCTGTAATGCAACAGAAACTAACTCCTTAAAACTGACAGGCTCTCTCAAAAAGTCCTGTCAATATCCCACAATAAACATGAAATACAATGAGACACAACCATTGACAGTCCAACAATCGAACAAATTGGGGTAAAAAGCAAATAAATGTTCTGACGATAAATATTTCCACAAATGTATTGACTATCTGTCATTTCTTGAACGATAAGTCGATATAGTAATTATGGTGACAGCCCTGCCGCCTCCATCAACTCCTTTACTCATATATCACATAGCAGCTACATTAGGAGTGATACTACACCAAACTTTATGGTAAAAGAGGTTGAATATTCCAGTACAAAATGATAATTAGTACACTCCTGTGCCAACTATGAAGTGATGGACCAAACTGCTTACTCCCAGCAGAGCTATAGACCCTTTAACTGCTGACATCATCAGTGACATCATCTGGAGGCAGGAAGTGATCAAGAGAAATAAGATTAAACTAAAACTAGCGATTGTAAGTGTAAAACTACAACTAAAACATGTGGTCTTGTTGTGGCTGAAGGTACAAGACCAAGAGGAATGACATTTGAGACAATAAAATAAGGTTTATTTGATATTTCCAAAAACAGTTAAACATTTGTTTATCGTTACCATGACAACAGCTCCAATGGAAATAGATAGGAATCTAACTTCCTGCCTCCAGCTACGCCCCGAATGTTTACAAACAATTAAAGAGTCTATAGCCTCGTGCTAAAATCTCAAGATGGTGCGATTTAATTCTGCATGTGGGCAAGAGTTTTTCCCGGTGCTGCCTTTCCGTGTGGAGTTTTTGGGTTGGTTTCTTAAAAAAAAAAAAAACATGCACAATGACACTCCCGATCAAACCTCGCTTGAGACATAGAGATGGGTTTACAGGCCACTGCACCGAAGTCAACCACTGCTCCCTTAGCAGGTTTCCCCAGCGGCAGCGAAAGATGCGATTAATAGCGAGGAGCCTACAGAGACAATAAACCATCCTAACCAACCTTCGGGATTTTTCCACCATACAATAGCTGATCCTCCCACTTGAATTTCCCTTTGGTTTTTGCCTTATGACACAAAGGATCTCTGTGTCTTTGGCCTATAGACTGCTGCTGTCGGTGATGGCGCCTCAAACCGCAGATAATAAAAAGCTAAGTCTCTGGTTATTGAGGTGGTCAGGGGTCAGCGCTCCTGTGTGCGCGTCTCATATCGGCTGTTGACACCAACCACAACCCCACAATCTCCTTTAAAAAACTGCTCTTATGCGGCATACTTTGCTTTTTCACGCTAACAGAACGCAATCTTTGATGTGAGGGACAATGAAAAGCATCAAATATTCCAAGAGGCCTTAGGTTATGGGCCTGACCACACAAAATAAGACATGTTTTATTATAATAACTTAAAAGATGCTGGTCAGACAGAGGCATAATGGTTAGATACAGGCTGAAAATGTGTCATGAAGTTACAACAGTTCACAAATGTATACCGATCAAGTGTCGTACCATATGACGAGCCTCATATGAACACAAGCAAAATGCTAGAGTTTGGAAAAAATGAAATAAAAGAATGATCAGAAAAAAGTCTCGGGCCAGTTATCACCGCGGCTAGTTGCATTATGGGAGAATGAGTCCATAATCGCGTGGAGAAAGTCACTCAGTCATAAAACACTATCTGTCACTCCTGTCAGGCGGAATTATGTCAGGCAAAGTGATTCCCTGCTCTTGCTCTGCACTCCCGCTCTTCTCTATGTGTGAACGGAGTGTGTTTGTGTGTGTGTGGGGGGGAAATAAAAAAAAACTAAACAAAAACAAAGAATACTCAAGAGAAAATAGCGCTCAGACTTAGACATTCTCCTCCAAACCAGGAACACAGGTGCGCTCCTCTCCTCTCACGCTGCACTCCGTATTGTGATTCTCCAAGCTCAAATCCCATGCTGTTTGTAATAATTATTTTGCGAACTGGCTGCTTACGCTGGCTCCGGGTTTCCTTGAGCGATTCTCACGCTCCATGTACGCAGCGGGGATACGGCGCGATGTCCTGCTTCTGGTCTGTAAACAAGCTTTTCTCACTCAAAGGCAAACGGCAAGAAATTTGAAGATCAACGGTCTGCGGCATCGGTCATTCTGGGTTCATACATCGGGAGTTGTATCAAACGTCGTCTTCTCTTTAGTAATGTCAATGTTTAGCCTTTGTATAAGTTTAATTATTGTAGTAGTATTGTAGTAAACGAAAGCGGTGGGAGACCGGAAAAGAATCTTCCATCCATCTATCTTCCAGCTCTGCAACACGGACTGCTTCGAAACACTGCAAAACTATGAGTGTGTGTGAGACAATTCAAATACCTGGGACAGATCATAAAAGATGACGGGGAACATCAAAGAGAGATCAGCCAGAAAATTGCTGACTTCGGGAGACGAGCCGCTGAACTTGCAACGATATAGAGTCCCTAGTGCTTCGTGTACTCTTATATGGTTCGGAAACTTGGACCATTAAGAAAGAGAGGAAGGTGAAACGAGAAGTAAAAGATCGTGTGACATTTGGAGAACTAAGATAGAAATGCCCGTGCCCCAAAATCCTGTGTGTTCGCGAAGAGAAGAGCGAAGTATTCGAGAAGAACTATTCTGATGAACGATTTCAGGATTCAGAGGATTTTATTAGGATGGAAGCCAAAAGGCAAGAAACAGGAAGGTGGACCACGGAAGCAGTGGATGGGGAAAATTGAAGAAGACCAAAATGGTTCGCTGAAACATCTGCAGAATGTGACAAAGGACGATTGGATCACGTTTCTTTAAGGCGAGACACGCAGTGGTGGAAATGGAGATTTTTATCTATTTTCCTCCCTTTACATCTTAGTTTTCATGTCAGATATAAAAATGACAAAATTCACCCCGCATGATGTTTATTTTATGATGTTTTGTCTGCGAGGCGCGGCAACCCGGAAGTAGCTGCTGCGCTGCGTAGAAACGCCGTGTTTCAAGCGGGTTTTCATTCATAAATATTGACAGATTTTACATCCACGTGTCCTGCGAAGGGTTTCCCGTGATGACGCTTTCACCCAAATATGGTATTATTCCTCCTACGAGACGCTGGTGCGGAAGAGTCGAAGAACGGGCGGCGCATGCGCAGTCGCTACAAAACTTTAGGGCTGGTTTTCTCTGAATGAGAGAAAGCCGCACACGGGCAGAGCCTGAGCCCTTATAGAAGCTCCCACAGACTCCAAACCTTCCAGTCTGAGACCTAGCAATATTTTGAAGGTTTTTTCAGAGGGATTTTTTAATATCTAATTCCTAGCCTGATTTATTCAGCTTTGAAACCAAAAAAACAGGCGAAATATGAGTTTTTACAGATGTTTTCACAGATGATTAGTTTATTGAAAAACTAAACAAAATATCCAAAATCCCCTAGTTAAATCTTGCTAGTTACTAATATGTCAATAAAATAAAACCATAAAATTTAATCTGGCTCAATTCATTATTTTGATTTCGTTGCCCAAAATATAGGGAATTTGGACAATTTTAATGCTAAAAATGCCTTATTTTTTTGTGAAAACATAAAATGACAGAAAAAATGCAATACATATTTTTCTCTTTATATTTATATCTGTGATGTTCAGCAAAAGTTTCAAATTGATATCTCTACATTTTTTTTTTTCTCTATTCACCTGCAGTGTCTCGCCTTAAGCACTTAGGCATATCCCCATTGAGTTTTTTTTGTAGCCGGTGAAGCCATTATAACAACCCTGGTCAAGTCTTGTAGTACCCGATGATTGCTCCTCAATCGGGTCACTCCCCTCATTCCAGACGAGTTCCATGGAAGCTCACGCCTGTGGCCCATCATCTGAACAGGCCCAGGTGTCAGTGAGGCATCCGGCTGGAGTCAACTCTGGGATACTCTGGTCTAGCATCTCAAAGAAAGAAAGAAAGAAAGAAAGTAGTAGCAATACTCTACATATAGTTCCAAACAAGTAAGAATCATTTTCATTCTAAATTAAACCCTCGTCAATTCAAAGTTAGAAAATCCAATGCAGATGTCATAACTCCACAGTGCCACTCAAACAGATTTCGCCTCTCACTCCAGAGCGTTATGACGTCATTCATTTTCATAAAGCAATCATGTGCTTCTCATCCCAGACACTTCACCAGCACTGACCAGAGGGCTCTTGGAACTGGGGATGCTTCTAAGATCAGAGGCGAAACATCTTCAATTAAAAAAGACATGAAAAAAAAAAAACAGTCCAGTTGAGTACTTTGCTAACTCATTGGAGTATATTGAATTGAAACACTTGGCTGCGTAGAGTAGACTCTCAAAAGTAAAGTGGAAACAAGCTGGAGGAGAGTTGTGAAGGAGAGGAAATTGAGAGTTCATTGATATGACTTCATTGAGAGGTAACAGTGATTGACAAGTAAAGAAAACTTAGGTTATACCGTGTGGAATTTCCCCACGGCTACTTCTATAACACGGTATTTACGAAGCGAACGCACTTCACCTTCCACAATTGACTTCCCGAGACGCCCAACCTCTTGCTCCCTGACTTTTATGCATCATCATGCTCCAATCTGCTCTCTCTGGACAACAGCGTGCCTCCAAATCACCAACCCATGACAAACGGCCCCACTTCTGTTTGTCCACACAAAAACGAATGGCCCACGAGTCCACCATCTGTGCTTCTGTCAACCCCCTGGAACCGGTGCCAACATAACTCATTCCAAAAGTGCCACTGTAGGTCTCCTGAAGCACAGTTGTTGATGTTGGGGAAGAGCTTAGCACCTTGCACTTGCAGGTGGACCTCGCTGTCCCATTCTCGTGTATATATTTCTCCAGCTTTTGGTGCGATACAGCCCCATCTGTCTCTGTATTGCTGTGATCTGTTCTTCTATCCTGTCTTCCACACACATCCCCAAGGAGACACTTTTTTTTTTTTTACTATATTTTGAGCACATATCCATATTTTAGTGCAGTTACTGAATTTTTATCTCTTGATCATTTTGGAAGTCTATCTAAGTCTCTGTGTGTTTTTTTTTCCTTTTTTGTGGGGCTGATTTCTTGGCGCATGGGTGGGACAGCTGCACCGAGAAAGAAAAAGCGAGAGCGAGAAAGGGGAGAGAGAGAGGGAAAGATCCCAATTACGTTTTCACTTTGGCGCCGACTCTGCAGCACAGCGGAAAGCTACTGATCAATTTCACAGTCTGTGTGTTTACAGCTACATACTGGGTACCTTTGCACAGTGCGCCGACAAAGCCGCCTCTGCGTATGTAAGGATAAAATACCAGAATGCTACACTTTTTTAATCAGTGCCTGTCCGTCCAAACTTCCTACCAAAGCTATACTTTCTTTTATTAACACACAAGATGTGCCATGTCTTGACGCTGCTTAAATGCAACAAGACTGGCAGACTTTATTGTGCCAATAGCAAGAAAATATCATCTGCATTTGACCCTTTGTAAATTCTGCTGTGGCAATCTGTCAAGTGCAGTGGATGACCACAGCACTGCGACTGGGGACCAATGTCTAGATAATGATCCTTTCCTGGAGGGTTGTACTGTTGTTTAGACTTGGAAATTGAGCATATAAATATATAATATATATATAAATATAGACTTGAACAGTAAGGCTCGTGCTTCACAGCTAGAAGGTCCGGGTTCGATTCCCACCAGGGACGGGGCCTTTCTGTGTGGAGTTTGCATGTTCTCCCCGTGTCTCCGTAGGTTTCCTCCGGGTACTTCGGTTTCCCCTACCACTAAAGCATGTACAAAAGGCCAGGATAAATGAGAGTGTGTTTGAGAGTGTGCATGGGGGACGACGGATGGAAATTAGCCTAAGGCTACAATTCGGTGTGGCTTGTGCATTAACATGCACTGTCCCTACCAAATACACTAATAAACTCAACCAATAAACTATATTTACATGTAGCCGAGGAATGAAACTTGGATTAGCTTTTAATTCGTAATTGCTGGGTTGCAGGTGACGTCACAGCATTCTGAAGAGGTAAAATTATGTTTCTGAGGACATTGTTGGTCTTGTACAGAGAGATCATGGACCCAGTGACTGATATTAATGATCATTTTGTAATTCATAAATTGTCTTTTTAGATACGACTTATGAACGTGTAATGCAGTTAATAGGAAAAACTGGCTCCTGCCTCCACTGGCTCCTGTGACATCATCACATTCTATAACCTGAAAACAACCAATAGATACGGATGGCATCTCGCCATAGAAGGGGGCGTGGCTTCGCCAAGGGGGAAAATAGAATCTTTTGGGAAACAGTTTTTCACTCTTTATAGCCATTTTCTGGCAAATATAAACTTCTTTTTCACATACAAATAAAGTCAAGTCGAAATCGGGTCCATATGGATATTTATTCACAGCAGTAGAAGCGAAAAATAGCATAGCATATTGACATAGCATATTGTCACCACTTTTGGACACCTTCATGAAAAAATTATTGGATCTTAATTTATACGTGACCATGAAGACACTGTGTACACTGTAGGACAACCTATTCTGCTTTGATTGTTTGTGACGACTGGGAGTTAATGTTTTTGATGTGGCAGCGCTGTAATTTGATACACTTTATTTTGATTGAAATTCATATGCACAGTATGTAAAATGCATGACCTGTTCAATTCTATGAAAACCAAAACATACATCCCTTTATTTGAAATTGTAAATGATAAGTACATGATAGGCTGTGAAACTAATTTGTGGTGTAATAATAACAACCTATTGGCGAGTACACACAAGTTTAGGAAAGCAATAAAAAGAGAAAGTCCTATAGTGTCTAAAGTTCAACCAGAGGAGTATTTTCGGTGAAGCAAAAGCCGCGGTGGTGGGGGAAATGCGCTTCTGCGGGGCCAAAAGTGTCATCTCATTGCCAAGTGGCTCGTAATCTGTCGGAGGACGGTGATGCGATGGGATAGCTGCTGTGGGATGTTATAATGCGCTAATCCCGTGGGCCCTATCTCGGTAACCTCCCACTGGCCCCTCTGTCACACCACGGCCCCTTCACAAATTGCTCTGTGTGATATCTGGAGTACAGCACCGGATGGGATAAGCAGTGCGGCCTGTTCTGCCAGCGTTCTTCACCTCTTGCTTTTTTAATTATAAAGGAAAGAGAGATCGAAGAGTTTGGGGGCAAAGGGGCATCCCTGTCTTGCGCCAAGACATTTGTTTTCATTTTCAAAGCTTTATGATATTTAGCAAACTGATAATGTTGGGTTGGATCATTTGTAAAATATGAATGAAAAGTATGTGTAGCAAGTATGTATAACAAGATACAAGACTTGCAATATCATTACAATAAGCTAAAACTACAGACTTGCAGTTTTGCGAAGTGGTTAATTTTCTATACCACTGAAACCAACCATTGCATTTTAAGTTTATAATTGTTTATAAGAACGTATTTTAAGAATATTTAAGACTAGAAAAGAACAGATTAAGTTCTTTATTAATCATCAGTGAATCAGGTCGGTGTACATTTGCTTCAGAAAGCTATAGCGTTCGGGAATTATGGCATTAGCAGCAATTGTAACCTAATGGAGATTTTAAAAGTTAAAATACTGGAGTTATTGTTCACATTCAGACAATTGGACACCACAGTGTGTTAGACGTATTTACCAGCAGTCATTCCACAGCTATTTTCACCACTTTTTATACTGTTTTTAGCTAATGTTAGTCTATGGAAATGTACACTAACAGCTGCAAAGATGGCGGATCTCCATGGTAACTGTGGAATTTCCCTCTATACATTTGCCAACAATCTTCTCAAGGAGAACGAAAAAATGATAATGTACTCTCTGGGGTTCTGCAACAATGTAAAAAATAAAAAGTGCACATCTAGGTTTGGTTTAGTCCTATTCAAATGTAACTTGGAGAAAAGTTTTTTACAGAGATGTCGTACAGACTTATCCTGTACCAGGCACATTCCCACATGCAGCCAGTATATGGTCACAATTTATGTTTTCAGATCGAATATTCATGGACCACCTTTTTTCAAATCTTATCAACTCCGAATGGCTCATAAAACAACAATTTTGGTGTGGGTTGAACGTGGCACCTATTCTAAGTACACAAGAGTGGAAACGGCCATAATGTGCTGTGTTGCATTTCCCCCCCATGCATTTCACCACTCAAGTCCTAGCTCTTACATTATGCAGAAATTCCCCCTTCATTTCGCCATTACCATTCCCAATTCCCGTGTACGTCGGTCCGCGCTTTGCCTTCAGAGCCACACACATGCATACTGTATATATCCACTCGTACGTGTATGTATTTGTGTGTGTGTGTGTGTGTGTGTGTGTGTGCGCCATGTAGAGCTCAGTGGCTTGTGAAATGCAGAACAGCTGGGGTAAGAGAGATAGACAAATGCTAGCGCTCCCTGGAGAGTGGAGGTGACACAGTGGAAAAAGCACCTCAGTCCTGTACTTCCGACATGCACCGGAGTGACAGGGGAATGGAGAGAGAGACAGAGAGAGCGAGAGAGAGAGAGAGCCCGGAGTACTGGCCGCGAAAAGACCCTAATCCCCGTCAAACGGATAGGAAAGTACTCAAAGCAAAACAATTAAAATGCTAATTCCGGTTTCCTCCGGGTTCGTCGGTTAATGACTTATCCAGGAATGCCGGCAACAGTGTGTGTGGTTGTACGTGTGGATACTTGAAAATGGTGTCGCTTTTCACTCTTTGGGCTGTTGGGGAAAAAATGTTTGATCGAAGACTTTTAATGAAGCGCTTTTTGCTGTAAATTGAAGTTGTTCTAGATACAAAATTGAGGAAAAGAGAAGTTCATAGACATAGGAAACCACACTATGTCTCTTAGAGTGAGTAAATTCACATTCTCATTTGTTTTCTTTTAAGTTATATTATCAGTTCTCCACGTGTCTGCGTAGGTTTCCTTCGGGCACTCCGATTTCCTCTACCCAAAAAAAAACATGTTAGTCTTCCGGCCAGGTGTTTCTGACCATTGGCCTGGCTCCACATCTGAAGACGGATCCCTGAGCGCTGGCCCACGCTGGCTGTGTACTGCTCTGACAGGTCAAATGCAGAGAACAAATTTCCCCGACGGAGATCAATAAAGTTTGCCTTAAAGGTGCATTGCGCAACTTTTCATGTGGGAAAAAAAAAGTTCATATTTGTGTGTGTTTGACCTCGTAGTGACCCAGCGGCTTCATGAGTTGTCAGCATGGCATCTTTACTTTCTATCACAGTGGTCTCTAGGACGCTCCAGGATATTGTTTGAAGGTTTTCACCGCGAACGGAGCCTCTCACCAGAAAACCTAGAGAACAATTGATCCTGTAGCATTGTAGACACCACTGTGATGGAAAGCAAAGGCGCCATGCTGACCACTCATACACCAACTGGGTCACAACAACCTTAAACAACCTTAAACAACCTTAAAGGGACTATACAGAGTTTAAAAATGTTAAGACTAAGTAATTTCATCCCCCTACATGTTCCAGCCATGTCTTAATGTGTAGAATGTACAGAATGCCCAGACCTGCCTCTAAAATCCTGCGCTGTCACCCAAAAAGTTGTTACTTCAGGTCCAAAGTGCCGTCATGCACAAGCTTAATATAGGTATTGCAGTTACGCGTAAGACCTGAGGTGGCAGTAGTGTGTATAAAATGCCTCTAGTCTCTTTAACTTAACTTAGAAATGATTTATTCATAATAATAATAATAATATATTCATAATAAAATAACAAGTACTACAATGATAGTTTATATTTGGTCCTTTTTGGGCTCAAAACACTAGCCCACTGTTTGATATGTACATCAAAGGAACTATTCCTATTACTTAAATTTATACTTTCTTTATCACTGCAGCAGCGTATCTTGTAACATGTAACAAGTCTTGAGTATTTTCTGGTTACGGAGAAATATCAAGGCTAAGGTGTCCAACAACACTGGATAAAGCATAGCCATGTTGTTTGGTAATATTGTCTGTTGTGTGAATACGTACATTTCTTAAAAACACCGTTTTTTACATACTGAGATATGTTCTTACCTTAGCTTAGACGAGTTCATTTATACCTGTCTGGTCTTTCCCCGTGCCTTCAACCACGTAAACACAGCACAGACGGCGTTAGCATTTCTCTCTCCTCCTCTCCACTATAGCTCCAAACGAGGTCAAGATGGAAGCTACCAAGCTCTTCCACGTTTTGCAAGGCGTAATAATACCAGGAGTAGTTCGACTTCTGCACAGTAAAGTGAGGATATTACGGCGCGGATTTCGAACTACTCCTGGTATTAGGTAAAAACAGTGGCCTACTCCTTTAAAGGCTAATACAGAGAGATGAACGAAAAACCAGGTCAAAAGCTTTGTGAATCAGCAAAATGTACTAAAGAATCTACCCTTTTCAGATATTAAAACTGTTTTGGGGTCTAAAAAGAGAAAGAAAGAAAGAAGTTAGGGTTAGGGTGTCTTATGATTGAAACCCATTCTAGATCTGTAACAATGAAATGACATCAAATGAAAAACATTATCATTTGGCCAGTATTCATTTTAGCTGGCTCTCAATGTTGGCGATGGCAAATCAAATGCGAAAATAAAGTTTCTTGCACTGACTCCAAACCCTGCAGGAGCTGCTCTGGATGAGGTTCAACAAAGTCATTGTCCTTGACTTTCGCACACCATCCCGCTTTCCTCTGATATTTTTTTTGCCGCTATATTTTTGCTTGGTGGAAGTGACATGGGGTCAGAGAGTGACTTTCCTTGTACATCTTTCATTTCCCTATTCTTCTTCACTCAGCAAGAAAACAGCCCTCTTACCTGTTCCCGTTTGTTCAAACTTTTATACGACAAGTGTTTGCCCACAAGACACGCATGCTAAAAGTTTGTTGGTAAAAGCCTTTTGTGCTTCTCACTACATTTGAACGCTGAGATCAGGAGAGAGGGAGTGAGTGCCAGAGCAGGAAAGAAGGTTCGGAGTGGATGTGTGGTTGCGGTTTTGCCTTTTTTTCTGGCTCCTGTAACATTAAATATTAACTATGGAGCAAAGCCTTTCTGTGTTCCTTTCAGCGCCGTTGGTTCCATTCAAAAATGCATAAATACTACAGGAATAGGTGCACACGCTGTACTGACAGGTGTAGCTAGTGTAAGTAGGTAGCAGAGGTCTATAGGCACCAGGCAGAAAACCCACTGAATTATTAATAAGTAGCAGCGCTATCAAACTGTATTCCTCCATGTGTTACCATTCAGGACACATATATTCCCTCGCTTATTGCAATGCATCTACTGTGTGTGCCATGTTTCATTATACTGTCATTGAAAGCATTCTCCGAGGCACGTGAGCAACATGTGTAATGAAGGGTGTCGGTCAAATGCATTCAGATGTTTACCCTATGTTCTCAATCCGGCTAAAATAGGAAGCCTTTTTCACAATCAATATTTAAAAAGCTTAAAGGGATATTTCAGGATTTCTCACATAGGGCCTCATTGAGTGTATTTGATTTCTGGAGATATATGTATTTGTTTAATTCATGCAGTCCTTATATCTGAAGAGTTTAGTGGCCCTAGGCTAGTGCATGTCTATGGTAACTAGTAGCCTGCATTAAAAACCTCTTCAAAGTCATGGGGTAGTTCTCCAAACGTTGCCATATCTGATTTGTAGAAAGCTCCTCTGTGAATTCCACGTGTAGTAATGCCGGCAGCAGGTAAACAAACTACTATAGATCCGGTATTCTAGCAGATCCCTCCGCCGCTGCGTAGCTTACAACCAGGAAGCTGATGCTGCTCAAATATAAGTTATTTTAAATGCAAAATGGTTATATTTCAAACATTATTCAGTCAACACAGACATTTATATGGGTAGTCTGGTGATATAGGTGATTTGCCTCAGGTGCACTTTTTGCTTGGGTCAGACTGTTTTTAATGCAGGCTACTAGTTACCATAGACATGCGCTAGTCTAGCACAAGCCTAGCACCTCTAAACTCTCCAAATATAGGAATGCTGCATGAATTTAAAAAAATGTATCTACAGAAATCAACAACACTCTGGATAACTAGGCAATGAGGCCCTATGTTGAAAATTCTGAATTATCCCTTTAATGTTGATCCGTGCCGCATAATTGTTGTAGGTGTTCCAGTGTGAAGCTTGATCCTAGCAAGGCCATTGACCTGACTACACCAGTCAGAGTGCTTACTATGCAGTATAGCTCAGCTCCACATGGTTCGGCATGCAGGATACCGCTTCTCTCTATACTTGTAGTTGTACTTGGTAGTTTTGGGCAGTCCCACAGGGGGGGAACTGATTGTGGTGAAGTTTCATCACACAAAATCAAAAGCCAAGGAAGTGCGCAGCCTACGAGGCGAACACAGGGCAAATATTGCTTTTTGATAGTGTGTGCCGAGCTAAAGATGAACTTTACCTGCAAGCCGAGCACAAACACGGGAGAATTCATCTTGTGCAGCTCGCGTTGATGTGCTTCAGCCACACCAACAGTGGTTCAACAACACTCTTTTATTTGTACTTTTGAACAAGAGGATGATGATGAAAAAACGCAATAAATAAAATAATAAAAATAAAAACAGAATATTTGATTAATTTTCTATGTTGTAGTTTGGCTGTGATTGACCAAAACAAGGCACGTTTAATCCAAATCAGTCGCGTACAGTATATGCCTCAGAGCCTCAAACCTACAAATCAGCGGTCAGCAGTCTGTTGACATTATGTTTATCACCCACTCGAGTAGCTTTGGTCCAGGGTGGAAGATGGTCCCAAAATAGCACCTGTTCCGACATGCTGGCAACATATGGAAATGCTCTAGATTAATGCTGTGTCCAACCGTGCTGTGCTGGTTGGTGACAGGGGAAAAGGTCTATTAGTCATGCAGAGGCAGCACGGGCCAGTCTTTGAAAAGGTAAACCAAAAATTTGAGAAAATAATCTAATAATGTGGCATTCAACCAAAACTGACATCAAAGAAAAGATTGCTATTATTTTCCTAGGCATTGGGTTTATCATGGTACCCCCTGCAAAGAGCCCAGAGAAAAGCCTGTTTAAGCATTACAGATGTAAAAGACACTATATCATTATATTTGGGTGTAAGAAAAAAGTGTCACTGAGACAGCTGGCGTGTAGAGCGGTGCAGATGACAGGAGGACACCCCACTGCTCTCCAGATTTGCCTCCTCCTGACTTCTGACAGCAGCACTTCATTATAGCTGTCAATCAGTCCTTTATACATCACGCAACGTCTGCACACAATCCAATCTGCTTCAAAAGACACTACTATCGGGGTGATTGTGAGAACGATAATAAGGTTTTCTGGGCGTAATTATATTGTGGTTGTGCTATTTTTAACTGAAAAGACTGGCCTGGGTGCAGTCAAAGTTGTGAAGCGTTTTTATAAACTCATTCCTGTGAAGAAAAGTGTTAGGAAAGTTGGAAAATGTGTTTATAAACTCGTCCCTGTGAAGAAAAGTGTTGTGAAAGTTGTGAAATGTGTTTATAAACTCATCCTTGTGAAGAATAGTGTTGGGAAAGTTGTGAAATGTGTTTATAAACTCATCCTTGTGAAGAAAAGTGTTGTGAAAGTTGTGAAATGTGTTTATAAACTCATCCCTGTGAAGAAAAGTGTTGTGAAAGTTGTGAAATGTGTTTATAAACTCATCCTTGTGAAGAATAGTGTTGTGAAAGTTGTGAAATGTGTTTATAAACTCATCCTTGTGAAGAAAAGTGTTAGGAAAGTTGTGAAATGTGTTTATAAACTCATCCTTGTGAAGAAAAGTGTTAGGAAAGTTGGGAAATGTCTTTATAAACTCAACCTTGTGAAGAAAAGTGTTAGGAAAGTTGGGAAATGTGTTTATAAACTCATCCTTGTGAAGAAAAGTGTTAGGAAAGTTGGGAAATGTCTTTATAAACTCAACCTTGTGAAGAAAAGTGTTAGGAAAGTTGGGAAATGTGTTTATAAACTCATCCTTGTGAAGAAAAGTGTTAGGAAAGTTGGGAAATGTGTGAGTAATGTGTTTGGAATGAGTGTATATGTTTGCATTGGTAATTGATGATATGTGAATCCACTAGTTTGTTTTAAGAAATTATCAAGTTGATCGCAGGGAAGGTTGGTGTGGGTGAAAAACGGCCTACTGTCCCATTAGGCCATTATGCTGATTGCCAAATCATGTTTCAGTGTGACTATCAGACAAAACATAACCTTTTGCAGATTGTGAATTGCTGGAGAGGTCAGATATGTTATTGTTGTGTTGCGTTCAATTGTCGGTTGCTGTTCAGTCTTTAAATGGCTTGATTTTTATATAGATATTTTACTGTGTGTATGTGATATTGATTAGTTTGTGTTTAACATTTGTCTCGTTGCTTCTTTTGTGCAGATGGGCAGAGTGGATAACCGCAGCCTGACTCTAAAGTACCCGGTGTGGCCTCGCTTCAACTCTTTCGGTGATGCCGAGCTGGACGACAACCATTTGTCCATTGTGACTTTGGAGGAGAAGCCCTTTGTGATAGTGGAGGACGTGGAGAGGCTGACCGGGACATGCATGAGGAACTCTGTGCCCTGCAGAAAGCATATCAAGGAGTAAGTGACAACATTTTCAAATAATATTGGATTTTGCTCAAAGTCTACATTTAGATACCGGCCTGTCCAAGATTACATGACATCAGCGAGAAAGCTGATGGACCGTTAGTGGCAACATTACTAGCAACATTACTAGCACACACAATGAAGATAGTCCTACGTTGTATGTAAATACTTCAATGGGGTTTTTGTATTGAAGTTCATGGCTCACACTTATAACACAAATAATTGTTAAATAACATCAAGACTCAACTAAACTTGTATTGATCAGTGTTAATTTTGACAGCATATTTTAGTTTAGTTTTAGTCTTAGTCTTTTGACTAAAATGTAATGTCATTTTAGTCAAGATTTAGTCGAAAAAATCTTTTCAATTTTAGTCTACTTTTAGTCAACTAAAATTGCATGTCAATTTAGTCCACTAAATTTAAGACTAATTTAGTCATAGTAATATTTATAATATTCATTATAATCATATTTAATCTTGTTCCTCTGCTTCATGGAGCTGCTCCACATGAACAAAGCTCAGAGCTGATCCTTTGGCAGAGGATTTACATGATCTGAGGCTCTTTCAGACGGTCAATAAAAGTTTGGATGATTTGAGTCTCTCCCTTTCATTTTTATTTAGTCTTATTTTAGTCGACTAAAATATCTGGACATTTTAGTCATAGTTTTAGTCTCATGAAAAACTTTTAATTTGGTTTTAGTCCAATTTTAGTCGTCAAAAATATCACTTTGACTAAAATTAAGACAAAGCCTTGTCCTGCACATCCCAAAGATTCTCAATAGGGTTCAGATCTGGGGTCCATCTTGGAATATGCTCGTGCCATCAGGGAAGAATCAATCAACTTATGGAATAACATTGTCATTCAGGATGTTCAGGTAGTCCACTGACGTCATTCTTTGGGAACCTAGTGTTGCTGAACTTAGACCTGACCAACTGCAGCAACCCTAGATGGAGGTTTTAGGAAGTTGGTCCATTGCATGATTTTTGATTGAGGAGAAAAAACAAAGTGCCCGACTCACCCAGAGCCAGGCAGAACTTGCTATAATTTTACATTGTCTAGTCTTTGTGGTGAAAAGAAGGAGATGAAGAGCCTGAGGAAGAGATAGTTCTGCTGCTGCGGTGAAAACATGAAGGTTTCAGGTTATGCCATTAAGGTTAAACAGCATAAAGAAAGAGGAGAGAGACATGAGAAGATACTGACTCAGACGTAAAGGTGGCAGACTGAGATTCGACTGACAGGTGACGAGAGGTTGGAAAACAAGTTTGGTTGAAATGACTCTTCAGCTTCAGTAAATCATAACACAGTCCCACAGCAAGCGCGAGCCGACTGAGATTTCCATCCAGGATTTCAGAGTGAAGTAGGGCGGAGGATAAAGCATCTCCAAGGAGCAGCTCATATCCACATGTCCACTCGCTCACAGGCCAATGCTCCCCCCCCCCCCCCCCCCCCCCCGCATCCCCAAGAACCCATCTCCACTCCCACTCAGCGCCATTCCCACTCACCCATCCTCAGTGTCCATTTGGCGAAAGGGCGGGAGAGATTCATGCGCAAATTCAGTCACCCGGGCTGGCTAAAGGAACAACTTATCCCACACACACACACACACGCGCGTTGGTCTCTATGGAATTGCCCCCGGCTCTGCTTCTGTATCAGGTCAGCCCGGCCCCGCCGCAAACAGCCCCCATAACATCACATCACATGCGCGTGCTGACTCCACTGCGTTATGGGCGGCCTAAATGGGCACAGCGAGTTTGTGAACATGGTTATTACACTTGTGGCCCTCAGTCACACAAAGAATAAATAAATCGTATAAAGAAGTCAGCTACTTATTAGACCAGATGGTGCGTTAGACTTTCTGTGGTGGGTGCACACAGTCTTACTCATGTTCAGGGTCATTCCATGTTGAGAAATGCTTTAGACATGCTATAGCCCTACTTGAGATCTGGGTCAACCCTGGTTTAGAGCTGGTATCGACGTTTTATAGATAGGTTTATGGGTTTAGGTGTAGTGCAGTTCAAAAGATGGTGGAAGAAGTGCATAGATGAGAAAAACTGGATGATAATTCAAATTGCCAAATGTACTTTACTGTACATTTCAGTTACTGAAAGAACAAAATGCCGCAAAAGCCAAAGACCGAGCAAGACAACAAAATCGGTCCACAAGTTTAAAGAATGAATTATGCCTGGCTTCGAACTAGACATGTATAACATCAAGAACGTTTTTCAAATGACAATGAATGAAACGATATCCTTGCATCGACTTTGTGGTAGTAGATTCAACTTGTACTCTTTTTAGCAATACTTTTTTAGACTGTAAAACTTCAGCCACCAATGCGTTACTATAACATGATTGCTATGTGTGGTTAGCACTGTTGCGTCACAGGCCTAAAAAATAAAAGATTCTTTGACCATGTGGGCCTTCATGTGTGGAGTTTGCCGGGTCTCCATTTTGGATTCGGTTTCGTCTGGGTGCTTCGGTTTTCCTTGTCACCCTCTGACAATGAACCTACCTCAATCTGGAGAGGGTTCCCTGGGCGCTGAACTGTTCCTGACAGCTGCTCCAGTGCCTTTGAAGAAAGGGTCAAATCCAGAGGACACATTTCTCTACCAGGACAATAATGTATAAACACCTTTCAAACATTTGCCGTTACATTCAAACACCCTCATATTTTCAGCCAAACTTAGCCCCTGAAGGTAACTGCATATTCATCGACTCCTTTCACTTTGTGTCAACTTTGGCTGTAGTTTGACTACAGGCGGAGGTGATCTTTGTCTCATTAGCACACATCTACAATGGAAATGAGACTCCTGGGTGTCTCAAAGTCTCGCTGTCTGAACCCTCCGCTCTCCGGCACAGTCACACAGATGGCCCAAGACATGCAGATGCACCCACGTCTAAATAACGTCCCCTCAAAAGACACGTGAAGTGAGAAAGGAGTTGTTTTTTATGCATTCCTCTGTCAGCTGAGAGTGTGTGACCTGATCTAAAAAGGTGAAAGAGCCCCAGGTGCACGCAGGGCGGATGGAGATGAGGCTAATCTTAGACGTTTGACCGAAGTTTGTTGTGTACGGCAGATGCTCTTTCAAAAACAAAAGGGCATGCAACTCGGGGCAGTGGAGTTTGCTCGGCCACATGCTTCTTTCCGTCTCGATCTATCCATCTCTCCATACTTTTTTTTTCCTTTTCCTTCCTTTCTTTTGGACTGTTCTGGAAAGCATTTCACATAATCTTTTTCCATCTAATCTCTCCGTCTCTTCACTCGTCAGTCAGTCAGTCTTGTTCCGTCGAATGGATGCGAAGTTCCAGTCCTTGGGAAGAATGATAATTGGTTTTAGACTTTTTCTCTGTGGCTTTTTTTTTTTTTAACCGTCTTTGCACAAGTTCCAGACCAGTGGTTCTCACCTGGTGGATCGGGACTCAAACGTGGATCGCGGAACCATTGTTTAGTCGGTCACGAGCCTTTCCCAGAGAACATTTCTTTCAATAAAGTGTGCTAGGATGAGTTCTATTATCACAATATCCGCTTCATTGGATTATTTATTGCTTATTCAACAACTATTTGTAGAGACAGATCATTTTGTTCTTGGAATTCCACCTATACTGACCGCAGAATACTGGACAAACCTACTTCTTTTACGTCTTTATGTCAAGAAGCACAAGTAGAACAAACAAACAAATAGACAAGGTTCACTATGTTAGTAGTTTAGCCTGTAGTATAGTAAGGTACTGCATGCAAACATCCACAGACATGTTCCTGATGGTGTCATTCTTTGTGTTTTCGCAGCAATTCAACTGAGTCCGGAGGAACCTACATCAAAAAATGCTGCAAAGGCTTCTGCATCGACATATTGAAGAAGATTGCGAAGTACGTCAAGTTCACCTATGACCTGTACCTGGTAACCAATGGCAAACATGGAAAGAAAATCAACAATGTCTGGAATGGGATGGTGGGAGAGGTATGTATGAGTTTTTTTACATGAGTCTTTTCTACTCCCTCTTGAGTCATTTATCCGGTTGAGTATTCCCCAGCCACCTCTGCTCATTGGCAGGGCACTTCTGAAAGGGAGAGCGAATGTCCAATATATGCCCGTCGAATCTCCGTTTCGCAAATGTCCCGTGTTTTGTTTTGCCGGGGCTTCAAAGTGTGGATAAGTGTTTTCAGCTGTGAGGTGTTGGCATCATCTCCAAGCCGCTCTGAAAGTAAACAAATCTTCGCTTCTCTTCTGCGTATCTTAAATTCTCAGGCTCCACTCAGAGCTACACACACACACTCTCTCTCTCGGTTCATTTAAGGCCTGTAAACTTTATGGCCGTCTCCATTTTTATGACACGCACAAAAAAAAGACTGTGTGCGACAAAAAAAAACAAAAAAGAAAAAAAGAGTTGAAATTTATCAGGCGTCTTGTTTTGCCATAACTTTCACCGGCGCTGTTATGATGATTATGAAGTTCCGGACCAGTGATTAAAAAAAAGTGGTGAATAAAATAAATTTGTGGCGCTGGGGTTGCCAAGTGTCTGCAGCCGCTGTGAGTTATGATTTGAATCCGTGCGCCATATTTGGAAAGAGAAACTCTTAGAAAACAATAGGAAACACTGTAGGGCTGGGATTATTCACTTTTGTCACAATCCGATACGTATCACGATACTCGGGGGCCGATCCGATACGTATTGCGATACAGTAAGTACTTTTTATCAACCCAATGCCATGTGACAGTTATTGAAGTATTAAGATCGCAGTGTAACTGTTACTGGAAAACAGGAGTGTGTGATAAAAATGCCTCCAAACACAAAGTATTGCGGAAAAGCATCGATACTTGGTGTTGCAGCACAAAGTATTGCGATCCAAATCCGATCCGATATTTTGCCCCAGCCGTAGGAAACATAAACAAAGGAAACATGGGATTTGTGATTCGTAAAACCCTAGTGCATTTGTACACACAATTGATCAGCAAAAAGCAGAAGCGAGAAACAGGGAATAGGGAAGCTGCAGCGTGAATATTGACCTTTCTCGATCTCCAAATATTCAGCTATTATTATAACCAGGAGTCTCCAACCACTACAATAGAAACCTACCAGTAGCTCGCCAGCCCTTTACAAATAGCTTCCCAAAAATGTTCTACATTGAGCAACTAATATCTTATGCTTCTTCTTCCCATTGATATTCAGCATTGACTTTTCAAAAAGTTCAAATAGTAAGAGTTTAAAAGCACAGGCTAATCAGCTACTTTGTGTGCTAACTCATGGACGTTAAACACTATCTAAAACTTTATATATATATATATTTTGAAAGCAAGTTGCCATATTTTCAAGTCTTTAGTGTTTTCTTTCTTGTAAAAATATCCGCATGATGGCCGGTATTTAGTGCATGGTTTAGTGCTTTTAAACTGTTGATATCTGAACTGGCCCCTAGCACATGAACAGAGGTGCACGGGACGGTTGAGCTCTATAGTGTTGCTTCTGGGGCCGGGACTCCCCTGACAATGAGATTCTGAAATATAATAAGTGAAATCTAAACACAGCATACTGGATGAGTCATTGTCGCTCACAAACACAGCTTTCATCCACTAGTGTGCTCAGGCACTGGAGGCAAGACGGTGCGATGTGCCTTGCCCAAGGACACAACAACACTGACTCATCAGACTTTGTGGCACATTTCGTTTGATGGTGATAGTCACCAGCTACTCTGTTACTAAAGACATGTCAAAACGTTGGCATTTGGCAGCAAATACCTGTCCTCTTGCAATCTTACCACCTCCCTCGAATGCAACCAATTGATAAATAAGTCATGAAAATTGTTCTCCTCATTGTTCTCCGCATCCTCCTCACAGTACGTATCCGTTTCCTTCTCTCTTCCAGGTGGTCTATAAGAAAGCCGTCATGGCCGTCGGGTCTCTGACGATCAATGAGGAGCGTTCTGAGGTCATCGATTTCTCCGTCCCGTTCGTGGAAACCGGGATCAGTGTCATGGTCTCTCGTAGTAACGGAACAGTGTCTCCATCCGCCTTTCTCGGTAACCGGCGCTCACTCACCTCACCTGTCTGACTGCTGTGTGGAGTGTGATCGGGAACGTTTTGCATCACACAATTATTTAGATGAGGGATTGTAAACACACCCAGAGGCATCAGCTGGTAACTGCTTAACGAATACAGGAATGAATGAATGAATGAATAAATGGTTCTCAAAATGTATGATTTATTTCAAAATAAGGAAATAATATCTATCACAAGTTTGATAATGATTGAATCTCATCTTTTTATCTACTATGCCACACTCAAATACAAGAGACTCTCTCAAATAAAGCTAACTAACTTTTACCATGTTTTCAATGTGCAGGACTGACCAAGCATGTCTCTTACTGGTTAATGCATCTGTTAATCATAACAGATACATGATGACATGAAGGAAAAATAAAAATGTGCAATCTTAACTAGGGCTAGTACCGATATTGACGGAAAAAAACTTGTGATACAGGAGGCAAAAAATTGAACTTATTTAAGAAAATTGTAACTAAAACGTTACTTAACATTTATAATATGCATTTTTTTAGGCTGAATGAGCAAAAATGTGTCAAACTCAGTCAGATGGAAGACTTTAGTGATTGTGTGACATATTGTAGAGTCTTGTGCTACAGATAATTGTGTGATTCCCCTAATATTGCGCTATATTTGACGATATATTGTGCTGGCTGGGCTACTCTTCATCACATTCACGCTGCACTGCCCTAAGCTTGCAGCCCACAAAAAAATCTCTTTTAAAAAGTGAATTCATAATTGCAACTTTTGTTTCTGCGAGTTCCATCGCAAGTACATGCTCCCAGTGTTTATTCGAAGACGCGCAGGAGTGCGGGAGTGTTTGTCTCTTTGTTTTGTCGGCGCGCGAGCTCGTATTTGTTTGGTGTGTGTTCAGAGAGATCTCACTTACGCAGCTGTCAATACTTGCTCTTTCATCTCCCAGACGCAAAGGAAAGAGACGTACTGCACTGACAGAGACTCTTAGCTTTCTGTGGGAAGTCAAGCAGACAATGAGTAAATGTCTTTCTTTATTGAAGACAAATTCCACCGGCGAAAAGTTGTTGTGGGAAAGTCTAGAGGCAAGATTTTGAAGTATTTAGTGTTTAGAGTTGTTCCAGGTCATCAGCTGAATGAAAGAGTAGAGATGCAGTTAGAGTTTTAAAAGTAGCAGTAGAGCAGCCACATTACATGACCAGTGTGGGCAACCTGGTGACAGTACTTTCGTCAAAATATAGCCCGTTAGCCTGAGGGAACCAAAAGCATCATTAATTAATGGTTATATGGTACAAGAAACATTTCACTGAAACCGTGGGCTAAAAACATCTACATTCGCAAAAACCTTTTTTTCCCCTTAGCTTTTTAAGTACAGTATGTTCCTCATGTTTACACTACAGGCTCCTGCTTCGCCACTTAAGGTTTGAGACATGATGCAACACAGTGTAATCAAAACAAAGCGTATGACCAATTTCAACGGCGTTTTATGTTGCATTCAGTTCCCTCTAAAACATAGGATTTTTTTTCCCCGGCCCGTATTTTCGCACAATACCGCGAACACCTACATCTCTGTTCCGAGGTTGTACTCCCAGTGCTTGCAGCAGATGGACGCGGGGGTGTCGCATTCATTTTTTAAAAGCGGGCGCACAGCCGACGTGGAAAAGCGACTGAATAAATATACATTATGGATCTGTACCATGTGTCAGGGTAATTAAAAGCTATGCTGTCTCCGCTCCACAAGCGAACGGGGATGTCACAAATGTCCAAATGGTCCGTGTGTGGGAAGACATTTATTTTAAGCTCGCATAATAGTTATCATTGTGACACGAGCGGTGATATGGATTCCCCAGCAATACGTCAAGCCATGAGTTCAACCATTACAAGACTAGATTCGAAGCAATATACACTGCTAGCAAGCCAAATTCATGAAAAATACAAATTTGACTGAAGAGGTTCTAGGTTTGAAGAAGTGTTTGGTCTGAAGAGGTGCTAGACTTTAAGATGTGCTAGATTTGAAGAGCTTCTAGGTTTGAAGAGGTCCTAGGTCTGAAGAGGTGCTAGGTTTGAAGAGATCCTAGGTTTGAGGAGGTCCTAGATCTGAAGAGGTCCTAGTTTTGAAGAGATCCTAGCTTTGAAGAGATCCTAGGTTTGAAGAGATCCTTGGTTTGAAGAGATCCTTGGTTTGAAGAGGTGCTAGGTTTGAAGAGGTGCTAGGTTTGAAGAGGTCCTAGATTTGAAGAGGTCCTAGGTTTGAAGAGGTCCTAGGTCTGAAGAGGTGCTAGGTTTGAAGAGATCCTAGGTCTGAAGAGGTCCTAGGTCTGAAGACGTTCTAGGTTTGAAGAGGTACTTGGTTTGAAGAGATCCTAGGTTTGAAGAGATCCTTGGTTTGAAGAGATCCTTGGTTTGAAGAGGTCCTAGGTTTGAAGAGGTCCAAGGTCTGAAGAGGTGCTAGGTTTGAAGAGATCCTATGTTTGAAGAGGTTCTAGGTTTGAAGAGGTGCTAGGTCTGAAGAGGTCCTAGGTCTGAAGAGGTTCTAGGTTTGAAGAGGTGCTTGGTTTGAAGAGATCCTAAGTTTGAAGAGGTCCTAAGTTCGAAGAGGTTCTAGGTCTGAAGAGGTGCTAGGTTTGAAGAGGTGCTAGGTTTGAAGAGATCCTAAGTTTGAAGAGGTCCTAGTTCTGAAGAGGTGCTACGTTTGAAGAGGTTCTAGGTTTGAAGAGGTTATTGGTTTGAAAAGGTCCTCGGTTTGAAGAAGTGCTAGGTTTGAACATTTATCGAACTTCTTGTTAAAATGTAGCCAATAATTACATTTAAATGTAATAAGGTCCTAGGTCTGAAGAGGTTCTAGGTTTGAAGAGGTGCTTGGTTTGAAGAGATCCTAAGTTTGAAGAGATCCTAAGTTTGAAGAGGTTCTAGGTTTGAGGAGGTCCTAGGTCTGAAGAGGTCCTAGTTTTGAAGAGATCCTAGCTTTGAAGAGATCCTTGGTTTGAAGAGATCCTTGGTTTGAAGAGATCCTTGGTTTGAAGAGGTGCTAGGTTTGAAGAGGTGCTAGGTTTGAAGAGGTCCTAGATCTGAAGAGGTCCTAGATCTGAAGAGGTCCTAGGTTTGAAGAGGTCCTAGGTCTGAAGAGGTGCTAGGTTTGAAGAGATCCTATGTTTGAAGAGGTTCTAGGTTTGAAGAGGTGCTAGGTTTGAAGAGGTCCTAGGTTTGAAGAGATCCTTGGTTTGAAGAGGTGCTAGGTTTGAAGAGGTGCTAGGTTTGAAGAGGTCCTAGGTCTGAAGAGGTTCTAGGTTTGAAGAGGTGCTTGGTTTGAAGAGATCCTAGGTTTGAAGAGATCCTTGGTTTGAAGAGATCCTTGGTTTGAAGAGGTGCTAGGTTTGAAGAGGTGCTAGGTTTGAAGAGGTCCTAGATCTGAAGAGGTCCTAGGTGTGAAGAGGTCCAAGGTCTGAAGAGGTGCTAGGTTTGAAGAGATCCTATGTTTGAAGAGGTTCTAGGTTTGAAGAGGTGCTAGGTCTGAAGAGGTCCTAGGTCTGAAGAGGTTCTAGGTTTGAAGAGGTGCTTGGTTTGAAGAGATCCTAAGTTTGAAGAGGTCCTAAGTTTGAAGAGGTTCTAGGTCTGAAGAGGTGCTAGGTTTGAAGAGGTGCTAGGTTTGAAGAGGTGCTAGGTTTGAAGAGATCCTAAGTTTGAAGAGGTGCTAGGTTTGAAGAGATCCTAAGTTTGAAGAGGTCCTAGTTCTGAAGAGGTGCTACGTTTGAAGAGGTTCTAGGTTTGAAGAGGTTATTGGTTTGAAAAGGTCCTCGGTTTGAAGAAGTGCTAGGTTTGAACATTTATCGAACTTCTTGTTAAAATGTAGCCAATAATTACATTTAAATGTAATAAGGTCCTAGGTCTGAAGAGGTTCTAGGTTTGAAGAGGTGCTTGGTTTGAAGAGATCCTAAGTTTGAAGAGGTCCTAAGTTTGAAGAGGTCCTAGGTTTGAAGAGATCCTAGGTTTGAAGAGGTCCTAGGTTTTAAGAGGTCCTAGGTTTGAAGAGGTCCTAGTTCTGAAGAGGTGCTACGTTTGAAGAGGTTCTAGGTTTGAAGAGGTTATTGGTTTGAAAAGGTCCTCAGTTTGAAGAAGTGCTAGGTTTGAACATTTATCGAACTTCTTGTTAAAATGTAGCCAATAATTACATTTAAATGTAATAAGTAATGCAATAAGTAAATATTAACATTAATGTGGCGTCAACAAACCATCTACAATGATATTTATAATAGCTTGTAAGCTGTTAATTACTGCTTATTGATACCATATAAAATGTTTTACAACTGAACCTTAATTTAAAACGGCTTCCATGTAGTCGTATCTTACATTTATTTTTTTAGTTATGGCGGGTAAAGTGCCTTGCCCAAAGACAAATTATCATTATTTATGGATGAGAGCGAGATGATCAAACACATAGTTGTAAATCTACGCAATTAGGTGCCAGTTGCTGTAGTGGGTCACAGATTCATTGATGTGATGTTCAGCATGTTGATAGGATTTTGAAAGGGATATTGTTTTTAGAACAGTTTGTATAGTACTTCTGTTGCACCGCAGTGTGTGTTTCTGAGGCAAAATCAATACATTTCGACTCAATTCTGAAACTTCGAAAAGCAGTGAAAGGATTATGTCCTTTTACAAATTATATATCGCTATGGATTTATCCATGCTTTTTTGCTTTTGTGGCTGTCCTTATGCTAAAATAAAATATTGGTCTGGATGTTGCACTTGTTTAAAGGCTCTTTATAAGGCATACTGTTTTACTTAATCGCTTTGACACATTTCTCCAAAGTCGACATTTGCCAAACAGCTCACAAAAAAACAGGTTTCGATCTCAGCACAACTGACTGTACCAGTAACAAATCATACAAATCAGAATAGCAACTGCGTCAAGATTTGGCTACATTGACTTTAATGCAAAAGCATATTTTTGAGTGTTTGTTTTCTTAACTCTGTTCTCTGTACTGTCCTTCTCCAAAAACAATGAAACAGAATTACGTTCTTTGTTCTTTGACCGCTTTGCTGTCATGTTACAGTTTCCATATGAAGTCGAAGTATTGCTGTAAAACCTTCTCATAGAATTAGCCAAACATTGTGAATTCACTGACAGTGCTCGTGACGGTGTCAGAGTTTTGCGAGTTGTTCTGAGAAAGAGTCTAAACTGATGAGAAATGTGCTTTCCATTATAGAATAAAGGTTCTCGAGCCGTCATCTGTTCTGGGTTATTTTAGTACTGAGGGCTCCTTTCAATCTAACGCACACCCGGAGGCCCACACTCAACTTGACATGAACGCGGTGGCCAAAGTGGAAAGTGGCAATTAGCTGGAGAGGCCTTAATGGCTGCTCCCCAGTGGACTTTCTTCCCCTCTGCCTCGCACATAAAGTCATGCACTCATGTGAGCCCAGCACGGCGTGCGGCCCCGGCAGCGCTCGCCCCTACATCCGAGCGCGGTTCTAATCTTCAGGGAGGACAGGACTGCTGACACCAGGGCTTCCTATAGTGCACGCCTCCTCACGCTGTGGAATGGAAGTTGCGTCCGTGGCCTGTGTGTACGCGAGCGCGTGGGCGTGGAGCTGCGAACATGCCGGAGTCAGCTTGTTATCCGGGCCGCTGTTAAACGCCTGATTGATTTATTCATTGACTGTGTGGACGGGCTGGAGTGGAAGTGCGCAGGAAGTAGAGATAAAACATAGTGCATAGTGGTTAATAATAATCCTTGACCTTATTTTCTTTTCCGTCTCTCTCTTCTCTGCAGAGCCTTTCAGCGCATCAGTGTGGGTGATGATGTTCGTCATGCTCTTGCTGGTCACTGCAATGGCTGTGTTCATGTTCGAGTATATTAGTCCGCTTGGCTTCAACAGGAACCTACAACAAGGGAAAGGTAAGGGTGTAAGTGTATCTCTAAGCTGTCAGTTGAAGTGGTTCTCACACTGTGGTATGCGTGCCACTGTAGAACACAGGGTGCTTTTGCTGGGGTTCCTATCCCTCACCACCATTTTCAAAATCTGACAGTCGTGGAGCCTCAGACCTTGTTTCGTGCTCTCACAATTCCTCCCACATAGTCTAATTATTCATCATATCTAGTTAAGTCAATTGTAAGCATGTATGTTGTGCTCGTGTAGTTGATGGTGATGCAACAGGTGGAGCCAGAAAATGTTCAAGGAGGGGGGGGCACAACCTTTGGCAGGGTGGCCCCTTGCACTCTTTGGCCCATTTATTACAAAAAACAATGAGTTTTAAGATTTTCAGCCATCCTGGGCAGCCATCCCAGCTCCCCCTCTAGCTTCGCCCCTGAAAAGCACAGATAAAAATAAATGGAAAAAAAAAAGAGTTTTAGTCCCGATCTTCTTGAAAATATCCGGTCGAAAGTTCTAGTTCTAGTTCATAAAATCCTCCACGAATATTCTGTCCAAAATATCATAGTTCTAGTCAGATTACAGTACACAGCACATATACTGACAAAAATCCTGCCTTTTTTTTTTTCTTCTGACAAACACAGCTAAGAACATATTCATCAATATCATGTGCATTTACATTTACAGTTATAAAAGGTAAGTGTGGTAAATGACCTCAAAGAGATATTTCAGGATGTTTGCCTCATTTCCTATAGTTATCCGGAGTGTTGTTGATTTCTGGAGATTTTTTTTTTATTTTTTTTATTCATGCAGTCCTGATATTTGAAGAGTTTAGCGGTGCTAGGCTAGTGCTAGGCTAGTGCTAGGCTAGCGTAGGTCTATGGTAACTAGTAGCCTTCATTAAAAACAGTCTGACCCAAGCACAGTGCACCTGAGGCAAATCACTTAAAACACCAGACGATCGATAAAAATGTCTTTGTCTATAGAATAATTATATCTATTTTGCATTTAAAAGAACTTATATTTGAGCAGCTTCAGCTTCCTGGTTGTAAGCTACGCAGCGGCGGAGTGATCTGTTAAAAAAATGTCCCTCAAAATGGGGTAATTCATATGATGCAAGGTCAGTTATATTTCAAAAATTACTCTATCGACACAGACATTTATATCGGTAGTCTGGAGTTAGGTGCACTGTGGAGCGGGTCAGACTCTTTTTAATGAAGGCTAGTTACCATAGACATGTGCTAGCCTAGCGCCACTAAACTCTTCAAATATGAGGACTGCTTGAATTAAAAATATATATATCTCCAGAAATCAACGACACTCTGGATAATTAGGAAATGGGGCCCTATGTCAAAAATCCTGAAACATCCCTTTAATGTCAGCTAACCAACTGTAAATACTCAAAATAGGAGTATTTACAGTCTGAGCTGTAGTTTTGTTTTTCCTTTCTTCACAACTTGCTGCATTTAAAATATACTCTATGGTGGCAAAAATAAAAAATAAAATATTGAAGTTGCACACCACAGCTTTAAAGATTGATGCCTTTTGATTTATGCTTTAGGACGGCATTACAGTTTGGTCTTTTGTAGATTTTGACATGGTTTAGTTTGGATTGGTGTTTCATGAGGTGGTAGTTGGTGCGCAAAACATGTGCTTTATGAAAAAAAATACAGTATTTTGAATTGTTCGTATGTGAATTCATGGGTGCACCAATTTCGAAGTGCATTCTAGTTCTATTGTGATGTGTTTATGAGCTTAGCGTCTAAGAATTTCTGATTTCAAAGGTTTTACGATTAAACATGATTACATTATTCAGTATTTAGACAGCTACCTTTATTAAATTACTGCTACATTGTTTGCAAGCTTTCGCAAAATTCCCTAGCATGCTCCTAACCTCCACATACTCTCATACTGAATATCAATCGCCTTGGCCTCTAAACCTGCTGTTCCCCCCCCCTGCTGTGTCCTCTGCTCAGACCCCCACGGACCGTCCTTCACCATGGGCAAGGCCGTGTGGCTGCTCTGGGGTCTGGTCTTCAACAACTCTGTGCCCGTTCAGAATCCGAAAGGAACCACCAGCAAGTTCATTGTCTCCGTGTGGGCCTTCTTCGCCGTCATCTTCCTGGCCTCGTACACTGCCAACCTGGCCGCCTTCATGATCCAGGAGGAGTTCGTGGACCAAGTGACGGGGCTGTCTGACAACAAGGTAAAAGCGTACACCATTGTACAAGCGGATTACTTACGTCTGGGCTGGGCGCAGTGAATGGAGTGAGGCAAATTAGTCATTACCGTACCAACATAATCACATTTTCTGCTCCTGTAACGCCGCGGAATGTAATTTATTTGCGTGCGGCATATAGTGTTTGGCAGTCGCGCTGTTTCAGTGGATTCACCTTGCTCACATGCCAAATGCTCACATAGCTTCTCAATAGCCTTAAATAATCGATCGACTCTGCCGTCTTGACTACAATTAGAGAAATGTAGGTCTTCATTCATGGGATGCTCCTGGACCAAATTATAAATGTTTCCAATGGACAGGACGATCCAAATGACAAATACCCAACCCTAAAGGTGCCCACACTACAAAAAGTAAATATCAAGCATTGGCTTAAATGACTTGAATTGAGGAATCTTGAGGTATCTTGTTTTGAGTGGTTTTTACTCATTCAGACACTTTTCCTGATCGGACCAAGTTTACTTTGCTTGTTTGAGGACATTTCAGACCAGTTCTAGGGTAAATCTCGCTTGAAATAAGAAAGTAAAATTGCCAATGAGATGAGACCAATTTTTTTACCCCATTGGCAAAGAAAATGACCTGAAATAAGGACGAAATGTATCGAAACGAGTTAGAAACATCTCAGAACAAGTGAAATAATCTAGGACAAATGCCCAAGAACTTCTTAACTAGTCAAAACAACTAAAATTTGGATTATTATGCTCAAATTGAGATGTTTATACTGATCTAGTTAAATACTTTTTGCAGTGATTTGACGATCTTCCTTAGTTCGAATTTGATCCTTGAAAACATTGTTTGCCTTAAAGGAGACAACGTTGCTCCTCAAACTCCTCATAATCCTCACACTTCGCGTCTCCAGGCCTTCCAAGCAGCCTTTCAGCTCAAAGCCGTTGTGCACATCATTGCAGTTTGACCCCCTGTCTATCCTGTCCTTAACCTGCTCCAGTGTAGGTTAGCCATCCCATTGTTGAAGAGATTAGCCAATGGCTTAACCCTGAAGTTAGCTTGCTCGCCTTTCTAATCCGCCTCCGTTCTACACGGCTCTAGTTCAAAGTTAAGCTGACAAAGGAAATGACAAAGGCCCAATGAGTTGCATCCAATTTGAGGAAGTAAAACAGGTAAAGACCAAAACAGCACTGCAGAAAAATGTTCAGAGTTCACAATCAATGACAAAATCCCAAGAAAAGGGGATTTTGAGTTTGACAATATACCAAAAATACCTTAAAGTAGAGCTGGGGTGAAACATGGGGTACAAAATCGTCTAAGAAGACACCACATGGACAGACATGGGCCATGTTGATGACTTAGAGGGGGGTGACAGACACAAGCCGGAAGGGTTCAAAATAGAAGCTAAACGGCAATTGAGGCAGTTCTGCTGAGCCAAGCAGAGCGGGAGGGACTGTGGCCAAGAGTTTGTGCAGAAACATGCTGCTTAGTGCAATTTCCACAGTCTTGTGAAATTATCATATACACATCGGCGCACTCGTAACGGCGCCTTCATTTCGGTTCAGCAGTGTACGGCAAAGCAAGGCCGGCATATGGGCAATCAACCAGGAGGTTTATAAAGGCTTTTGGGGGGAGGTTTACTTTATGGATGGCAGATGTCTTTTGTTGCTACCTATTGTGCTCGACATCAACCAACTCCCTGATGAGGAGCATTACTATTTACACTGTATGAGTAAGGATCCCACTAAAAAACACGATACAGTGAGATCACAATAATGCTGTGGGCTTCACGATGTATTCATTTGTGAGGAACGGCTTCATGTCTGTCACCAACCTTTCACCTCTCTGCACTGCTGTAGGGGGGACCGGGGCTGTTTGTCACATTGCTTTTAATGGCCACACTAAGGGGCGTTGTGACTTGATATTGGACATGAACTTTAACATTGTGCTTCTCCTGCTGTAATATAGTATATAATATGTATATATAGTAATATGTAAAAAAAAAAAAGTTTGAATTGATTTGAAATGTAGTTTTGACCAATTTTGATTTGCTACTGAAAAATCTAATATCTAGGAGAAAGCTCGTTCAATTGAGTGATTGTTGAGCTGTCAATCGAAAGGCATGTGAGAGCAGCTCAAACGTATGTCAAGTGATGAATGCCTACGTTATCATTGTAGAGTAGAGTCGTGGGAACATATTTTAGTAGCAAGGGATTGCTGACGGACAAGATTGCTCCCAAAAATGCTTTCTGTCTGCTTATCTCCTTTTTCGTAATACTGACTCCAATGTGCAAACTAGCCACCGGGGAGTGGTGAACTTTTGCAACAAATTGGTTCAAACTAGTGGGAGGGACACATCGGTTTCTAGCGATTAAAGGGGCACTATGTAACTTTGTATGTAAAAAAATAAAATAATAATAATAATAATTATATTAATATGGAGTTGACCTTTCAGTGACCTAGCAGCTGTTTATTACTTTCCATCCTGTTGACCCCATGAAGCTTCTGGGTCAACTTCATTTCAAGTGTTTTAGGATTTCGGGTAGTGAGAGCAGTGAAAGCCCACCATAAACCTAAAAGCAACTGATCATGAAGCATCATCGGGGCCACCGGTATGGTAAGCAAAGGCGCTAAGCTAACCACCCACACAGCCACTAGGTCACTGAATGGTCAAACAGGCACTAATATCAACTTAATAACAACAATATCAACAGCACCTTTAATAGCATTTCATCGCACCTTCATAAATGACTGATGGTGGATGAAAAACCCCAAACCGCTACATCATACCCCTTACCGCTCCTATGGAAAGATGCCTGTGAACCCATCAGACTATACTTTTGAACCCATGCTCTACGTCTAAAGCCCTATTGAGTGACATGTTGGAATCACTGCATTTACAGCGCTGATCATGTGCGCGTGGCCATCTCCACCTGCCCACAGCGCAGTCCGTATGCTCCGCTCTGTTCTCCCTCATCATTTCTGCATCAGGCTTTCATTAAGAGCAGCTGGTGAACCTCTCCAAAGCCCTTCACTGATAATTACGGAGCGCACCAAGGCCATGTTCCCAATCTACACATGCTCCCAGTCCGCCCAGGCAGTCGGCAAGCACCTTCACTATCTACCTCTATTTAGCCATTTCGAGTATGTCTCTCCGCTGCGCATCCGTCTGATTGATTTGCTCACGAGTGTTTTATCACATGTAATTATTAGTCTGAATCCATAGTTTGAAGCCTCTGATACCGGAACAAAGTAAAGACAAAACAAAAAACAGGCAACAAAAACCTCTTCAGATCTAGCACCTCTTCAAACCTAGGACCTCTTCAAACTTATGACCTCTTGAAACCTATGACCTCTTCACACCTAGCACTTCTTCAAACCTAGGACCTCTTCAAACTTAAGACCTCTTGAAACCTATGACCTCTTCAAACCTAGCACTTCTTCAAACCTAGGACCTCTTGAAACCTATGACCTCTTCACACCTAGCACTTCTTCAAACCTAGGACCTCTTCAAACTTATGACCTCTTGAAACCTATGACCTCTTCAAACCTAGCACTTCTTCAAACCTATGACCTCTTGAAACCTATGACCTCTTGAAACCTATGACCTCTTTAAACCTATGACCTCTTTAAACCTAGCACTTCTTCAAACCGTTGACCTCTTCAAATCTTTGAGGTCTTCAAACCTAGCACTTCTTCAAACCTATGACCTCTTTAAACCTAGCACTTCTTCAAACCGTTGACCTCTTCAAATCTTTGAGGTCTTCAAACCTAGCACTTCTTCAAACCTAGGACCTCTTTAAACCTAGCACTTCTTCAAACCGTTGACCTCTTCAAACCTTTGAGCTCTTCAAACCTAGCACTTCTTCAACATAAAGTCAACCATCATGATTGACCTAAACACACGACACTAAACACATTCCATCCCTTCATTGCAGTGACAGCTTGAATTCGACTGTAGTAAAGACACCTTTGCACTAACACCTTGACTTACTTACTTTGTTTGAACAATACTTAAAAATCTTAAAATGTGTGCTCTGTTTACAAGGTTTCACTCACAACCGTGGCTCAAAAGCAAAAATACACTCAAAAGTTAAAATAAATAAATAAATAAATGAGTATTAGTAACAGTAGTTGAAGGAATTGTATTGTCTGTGTGAGGAAATTATGTTCACGTTCAAATCCAAACATTACACTATAGATTTGGTGAAATGTAGTGGCAAAGCTTACCACAGAGAGGTGTGGAGTCAGAATAAAAGTCCCACAGCCAAATCCTTTCTATGGAGCAACACAGCCAGTCACCTGACAACTCCCAAGATCTGTACAGTTTCTCATCAGAACAGAGGTCTTGGGTACTCTCTATCATGTTGAGCATTTGAGCATCTACAGCACACCTTCTGTGGCATCAGGGAATTCGGAAAATAGTCCCAACAAGGTCTTACGGTCTCCTTTTGCATCTCATTGTGTTCTTCTCGCCGAAGAGACTCGTGCAAAAAAAAAAAAAATTGGGACCTTGACGTCCCAATCTGTCGGGGTGTGACTATTCCCCACCCCTTACTCATTTGACCATCAGTTAAAGTCTGTCCTGCAGTTGGAACATGGCCAGTGATAAAAAAAAAACAACAACAAATGAAGTTATAATTGCTTGAGAAGAAATGATCTCCTCCAGGCCTTTGCTGGTGATGCTGACACATGCACAGCGTGGCACTCCACTTCCCAGCATGCACTCTGCTTGACATGGCTGTTGCATAATTGACGGCGAGCCACTTCACTTCAGCCCCAAATTCAGTTAATACGAATAATTTGACTGAAATCTAAGTTGAAATATTCATTGGCTGGAAACAAAAGCGGCGCATTTGAATAGCCATGTAGCAGAGCAAATAAAAATGGGGCAGAAAACGGGGAAAAGAAGTGGGTTAGGTAAACATAAACACGATGAAAACAGAACAATAGATGCTTTAAAAAAAAAAGAAGCTGTTATGTATTGGCCCAACATTCTGCAAAGATCAATTACAGCTACAGATGCAGCAAAATGTAAAGTCAATTAACATTTACTGATTGAGAGCTTTGACATTCAGATGATTTGACATTTGTCTGAGCCACAAGCGGATGGGAGTGACGGCGTGGAAAAATGTATTCTCAATTTTAAGTTACAACATAAAATGAAAAATGAAAATACTCTGGGAGATTGTGAATATCATTTACTCTTTATTTCTTTTTCTGGTACAAAGAAGTATGACACAAGCATTACAACTGTGACAAAATAAGTGCGAGGTATAGAGTTTAGTGAGTCCCACAACTCAAAATCACAGTAGAAAACCTCTCCTTCAACAATCCAGCTGTTTTGCCCAACTAATCACAGCACTTCAAACACTTCAAACACTTTCCATATTACATGAAATACTTTTTTTTTAAATGATTTTAAACAGAGGAATGGCGGCCTTCTGAAAACTATAATCATGCATATGTACTTAGTAGGCTACTTGATTTGGGCCCCTTTTACTTGAATAACTGCCTTAAAGCAGTACTTAGTAACTTGTTCACCTTAATAAATCATTTTCGTTATCCCTCTGGGGGTAATACAAGTATTAATGGAATGATTAGGGGGTCTTTTATCTCCCCCTGGTGTCTCTGGCCAGAAAACCACAATTGCAACTTGACTGCCACCGGACCGGAGCAACCAATACACATGAAGAAGAAGTTCACGGCTAACAGGCAAAGCTAACTGCGGGCTAGCACCACATAAACAGTATTTACAGCCAAGTTTGTGTGAAAAAAAATATCTCCATTGTTTAATTGGATGTACAATATCGCTCTCTCCCTTTGCCTTTTCTGTCAGGGTAGTATTTACCCTCACGGACAATTAATGAGTAAAAAAACACAGCATGCTACGACGCCTGCAGTGGCGCTTATTGCCTCTAGGGGGATGAATTATTTAGTACTGCCTCAATGCAGTGTGGCATGGATGCTATCAGCCTAAACTGCTGAGGTGTTACAGAAGACCAGGATGCTTCAGCAAGAGGACAATGACATATGAAGCCCATGTCCAGGGTCTGTGTGTGGAGGCTCTTGTTGCACTGGCTCCAGCCTCAGTCCCCCCCACCTTTCCCTGACAATCCGCTCCAGACTGCGGTCATCCCTGCGGCTTGTGCACCTTTTTCTTCCATACTTTTGATTAATGTGCTTTCATACAGCACTTTCAGAACATCTTTTGCTGTTACCTTTTGAGGCTTTCCCTCCTTATTGAGGGTGTCAGTGATGGTTTTCTGCACAACTGTCAGGTCAGCAGTCTTCCTCATGATGGTGAATTCAACTTAACAAGACTGAGAGACCATTTAAAGTCTCAGGGACCCTTTGCAGGTGTTTTGGATTCATTAGCTGATGAAACGGTGACACTTTGAGCCTACAATATAGTCCCTTTTCAGAATATTCTCATCTTCTGAGATTTTGAATTTGGGGTTTTTACAAGCTGTAAGTCATAATCATCATGCAGAGTGAGATATATCAAGCCTTTATTTGTTATGATTTTGATAATTATGGCACTGTAGGCCGTAATCATCGAAATTATAGCAAACAAAGGCTTGAAATATGTCACTTTGCATGTAATGAGTCTACATTATATATCAGATATTCTAATTTTAACCTGAAAGTCACGCTGTTATGAAAGACTATGAACAAAGCATTTTGCGGGCCAACGGTACAGTACAACAGCACTTACCTGAGGGTGATAGAACATTCTTCTGTTGATAGCAAAAATGTTCCCATTACCAAATGAAACCAGCTAAAGGAGACTTTTATTGCTAATCAGATCGCTGTGTCCCTGGATGCACCGATTCGTCCCTTTAATGCAATCAGGGGAACACCGCATCCCCTGTTACTGACAAGATGCAAAAAAGAGCAGCTTTAGAAGGATTTATTACCATCACATAATGCTGTTTGTACTTGTAAATGACACGATTCCTCTGTTTGTGCCGCAGAAAACAAATTACGGTTCATGCATCAGGGGCGGGCTGCATTAAGCAACGTACCTCTATCAAATATCAAACCCTTAACCCCCGTGCACTACCTGCGAGTGCACTCAATTATAAATGACTGGCTGAGAACTGGTCTGTGGGGAACATTTCACTGATGTCATTATCGCGGCATTACATGAACGGGGAGCCAGAGCAAACAAGAGGGAATGATGACAAACATGTTCATTGTGAGATTAGAGCAGGTTTTCTAATGAAGACCTTTTCGCGACAGCATTCATAGTAGTGAATGAACATAGACAAGTGATTACATTTTGTCGGGGTTTGAGCTGGAAAGTTTACAAACTGGACTGTTTTCAGATTAATACAATGAAAAGTGCCGTTGGGAAAAATGTGTAGCTTTGACTAAAGACGAAGACTTGCAGGTGTGATGAAGGAAGGCTTCGGAATTAGTCGCTTGCTTGCCAACTTGCATAGCATTTTGAAGGAGGATCGAATGTTTACTGTGATCAGCTGAAACATGTACAATGGACGAATTCCTACAGCTAGGTAGCACGAGATCTGGGGATGGATTTGCATTTACCCAAAAAGGTTGCTTCTGCGGCATTGAAGGATGGGTCAAATATAGCATGAAACATTGCACTACAAAAACTACTACTATACTAATAATACTAATACTAATGTTAGTACTACTACTAATAATAATATAAATAATAATAATAATTCATCGGTTTTATACAGCGCTTTTCTGGACACTCAAAGACGCTTTACATTGCATTATTCATTCACTCCATACCTGGTGGTGGTACTATTGTAGCTACAGCTGCCCGGGGGTAAAGTGACGGAAGCGAGGCAACCAGTCTGCGCCATCGGCCCCTCCAACCACCACCACCAACCACCCACTCACTCACTCACTACTCGCTAGGCTTCCTGGTGTTCCCAAACGGTCTCCCATCCAAGTACCGACCAGGCCCTTCCCTGCTTAGATTCCAAGATCTGACAGGATTGGGCAGAGCAAAGGTGTACTACTACTCAGGGGCGGACTGGGACTGAAAAACAGCCCTGGACTCTGGCCAGCCTGGCCCAAATTAGCATAAATGCGATACTTCCACAAATACATATGTTAACCTCTTGCCCCCCGCCTTAACCGAGAGCATTAACTCCAGGTCGGCTTTACCCAAATCAAAAGGCTTCTTGACCGGAGAGCAACACTGTAACGCCTCATTTGAAAGCTAAAATCTAGAAAAGTGATGGTAGCTTTTTGTCACGTTGTCGCTGCATTTTTGTCATGTTTTTGTTGCTTTTTCCTTACTTTTTTGTGGCTTTTTTCTCGTGTTTTTGTCACTTTCTTGTCACTTTTTCGTTGTGTTTTCGTCTCTTGTTTTTCTTTTCTTTTTTTTTCCATGTCATTGTTGTTTTTTCATCACTTTTTTCATTGCTTTGTCGTCACGTTTGCGTCACATTTTGTTGTGTTTCTGTCACTTTTTTGTTGCTTTTCCAGCACATTTCTGTTTTTGGATGCTATTAGATTTGCTTTTAGAACTTTAGCTTTTAGATTTGGGTAAAGCTCGGTTTCGCCCGGGGGTAAGGTAAAGTGAGAGGCGGGACCGGTGGCCCTAGAGCCAGTGGCCCTTCTGTGCTCTTCCAGAATGGACATATGGCCAGTCCGCCCCTGCTACTACTACTACTACTACTATTACTACTACTACTACTACTACAAATAAACCTTATTTACCTTACTTTACTTTGAGTTTGTTATTTAGCATGTTTTTCACTTGATCTTCAAAATAAAATGACTAGTTTCATCATAATGTTCACGTGATCAAACATTGTCAATGCCTTGCTGAGTCGACAATGCAATGCTTTGTGTTGCGTTCAAAGGTTAAAAGGACGGAAGTAAACGCACACCAACCAGATTAAACTACATATTTTTGTCCTAACCTTTTAAAATATGGCTGCCCAAATGTCCAACCCACTAATCCGCCTTCATGAACTTAAAATTCTCCTTCTTTTTGCTTCCTTTCACAGTTCCAGAACCCGTACGCGTACTCCCCTCCGTTCCGGTTCGGGACCGTGCCCAACGGCTCCACCGAGAGGAACATCCGGAAGAACTACCCCGCCATGCACCAATACATGGTCAAGTACCACCAGACCGGGGTCGTGGACGCACTGGTCAGCCTCAAGTCCGGGTAAGAAAAGGAACCCGCTCTCCCAAAACGCGGACTAAAATCAGCACCGCCTCGGTGTGTAGTCCCGAGCGTTGTGCGCGCGTGACAGCTCCCTCCGAGATCGGCGATGAATGGGCTTCCTCATTGGGAACAGCGGCGGCTATTTTTAGACCCGGTCTCTATAATGGGAAGGGGTCCGACGGAGAGCCCGGTGTCACAAAGCTAACCAAGGACAGATTAAAAGAGTGGATCAATTTAGTCGGCGGACGGAGAGAGAATGCACGGGTAAGGATTGATGCGGTGGGGGGAAAAGAGGAATGGGGGAGCGTTTGAGTGTAAGGAAGACGAAAACGGTAATGGGATGTGGGGGGAAGAGAAAAGAGGCAAGAAAAGCTGAGAAAATGGGGGCAAGGAGGAGGAGGAGGAGGCGGCGAAGAAAAAATACTCCAGGTAGAGGACGAAGGGTTGATGAGGCGATATAACGAGACCGCGTTCCCTATTGGCTAATGGGACTGGGGGGGGGCGGGACCCAATCACGTTCTCTCTTCTTGAAGGACAGGCTGCCCCGTGGGGAGGGAAGAGAGAAAGTTCAGAACGTGACGCGTAATGTCATCCATAAGTCAGGCGCGGGGCGGATGTAAACACGCAAACACGCCACAAGCTAATACTCTTAAGACGCGCAGAGGAACACCGCCGCACGGAGAGATACGCGGCGAGTCTTGCGGGTACGGATGCACATAAACCTCTCGGGAGTAAGACACACTCCACAGAAAAATGTATTTATATAAACAGTTATCCTCAGGTAAAGAGCAGGCGCTAATACCCTCATTGATAATTCTATTCGGGCGCATTAGCAGGTGACGCGGCAGCGCGGCTACGGGGAAAGCGCGATGACTGGATTTGCCCTGATCGCGCATAATGCTGACAGGCTTAATGCGCGAAATCTGTTACAGGCGCCAGAAGAGAAACTATGCGCATGGGGGGGCTGAACTGATTGGATTAATATTTTGGGCCGTCGAAATCACTGGCAGTGCGGGGGGGAACTTTTAAATGCAACTTCAAAATGACATCACTCACGGGAGAAAGCCGGAGGTTTACTCGAATGAGGCAGCTCATGCTAAAGGGATTAAGCAGCGTCTCGTTTTTTTTTTTTTTTTTACTGTGCGCAGTGTATGTTTGTGTGTAATGCTATCATGTCGCCCCTGGACGTAGTGCTCAAAGAAGTCCGCCTGCATTTTTCCATACAGAATCCATTTGAGATGTTTACCTTCAAAGCTATGCAAAAGCTCATGAAAATAGTGAACAGCAAAGCCTTTTATTGACTTATTGGTGGAAATTGGAAAGTGGTGTTGGTTAAAAATGATTAACAGCCCTTGAACTTTACTCGATTGTAGGATCTCAGGAGGATCTCGAGATCCTCCTGAGATCCTGCCGCAGGAGAGACGACTTGCAGACTTGGAGCTGCATTTCAGACAAAATGACCCCATAGTCACTGGTTTGGGTATTAAACCTGCGAGCTATTCTGGAGCTGTGTCATCGGAGAGCGTGGAGCACAACGAGCAGGACTGGGAATCGACAGAGCAGCAGGTGGTAAATACATGTACAGGATTCACCATGAACACTTAAAGTGGACATATCATGCGTATGGGGCTTAAACATTTATTTAAAGACGTCATTTTGGGTACCTCAGCAGCATTAATCTAATAATGATGTTATAATAATGGTAACAAAAATAGACTAACTTTCTGTTTCGATTTACAGAGTGGTTAACAGCTTCAGCAAGACGCGATTTTGGGGGTCATTTACCAAGCTAAATAACAAATTGCATGTTGCTTTTTGCGAGAGTGTTACACCAAATGTACCATTGGAAATTGCGTGTGCTGCTCTATCAGGGCCCCAAATCTGATATGAGAGAATGATGTGTGCATTAAAAAATAAACTAAGTAAAGTAAGTAAATGCTTGATAAATGCCCCCTTCCAGCGCAGAACGGCTCAGAACCTTTGTAATGTTGGATTATGGGCTTTTAAGAACAGTTTCACATTTTTACCATGATGTAATTGTATTGAGGAAGTTCAGAACGAAGTGCTGACACCGTAGAAGAAGAAAACAGCTAAATCAAACAGGATTACACGATGATTACTCAAAACTGTGTGAATGTAATGAAATGCTACTCCAGGTATGTCTTTGACGAGGGAACAACAATAAAACATGCTGGAAAAAGTCGATTTAGCATGATATGTCCGCTTTAAAGGGCCTATATTATGTGAAACAGAGTTTTTGATCGTGGTATATTCTTCATCAAAAACATCTGGATGGGTATTCTGTTTCATTTGCAGATGTTTCACTAACCCTGGCTGGTTTAGTTCCTCTTACTAGACTGCACTCGAAATGTGTGTCTTGTTCACTGACTGACATAAAGCTCCTCCATGATTTTCTCAGTCCAGGCACCTTCGCCTGACTTGTTTTGATCACCTCAGTGGTCGAATTGTCTCCCCTGTGCCCTGAAGCATGTGTGACAGCAGCCACCACTGTTGCTGGATTTATTTTTAACAGTTTTGCTTTTACACTCCTGTGCCCTTTGCTTGCATTTCTTTATCTAAACATAATCACGTACATCGAAGACACAAAGCCACAATTAAGAAAAATAAAGACATCCGTTAAACCGATACAGCTGCTTTCTTGTTAAAGGCATGTGTTGGATACTTTTGTGTTTTGCAAAGACCCGCGCTTAAAGTACAACTTTTTTTTTTTCCAGTTTTGTTAGGATTTAACTTTTTATGCTTACCCTAACTCTGCATGTTTGCAAGTAATTTATGCATATCAATCACTTCAGCATGCTGACACAAGCAGGTTTGCCTTTCCTCTTTAAGTTGCAAACGTATTGCAACAACTTCTGGCGGATAATCTCCCAAAGTCATGAAAATAAGTAGAAAATAAATGAAAAACACAGTTGAAGCAGAATGTTTTGAAATGTTTTGACCCGTTCCGGAGCGCGAACCTGAACGCGTCAGTGCACCGCCCCTGGTCGCGGACATATTTGGACACAGTGGGTGGAGAGTGCGCCGGGGTTAAGCTAATTACACAGCTAAACTCTGGGCTGTGCTCTCGTGTTGTCGGGGCCTCATCTGACATTCTGTAAATGCCAGGCTGACACCGTGCTATTAAAGAGGCCTGTATGCGCCGCTTATATCTGTGTCTGCGCGACTACGAGAGAAACGGCATCGGTTGCAATGAAAATGTCACTCCCCCTCTCAGTGACGGGTAGTAATCAAATACTTTTGCACTTCACAAGTGTAATTTAAAGTGGACTTACCCTTTAAGATCTTGCCAGCTGAGAGTGCCCTCTGCTGGAAGCCGAGAGAATTAACATTAGTTATTCATTAGCAAATGGCATGCTAACAAATCAACTGCACCGCGATAAATGCAGATTATACTTATTACGCAAAAGAATCCAGGAAATACAGATCGGGTCTCGTCATGTGGTTGAAGAAGAATCAACCACAGTAAACAGGATTACACAAACTTGACTTTTCCATATATTGTATGAATAAAAAATAAAGGTTGTGTTTCCTGTGTCACATCTTTGTCATTAATATAGGCTCCGTGCATGGAATGTTGCCCAGTAACATGATACTAACTTCCCTGTGCAACAACCGTTTCCTCTCTGTGTTTTGTTCCTATCAGCATTGGTATAAACATGCAGCTGTTGGATAACCCTTACAACATGTTAAAAACTTAATACGTCACTGGAGGAGACTTCTGTGTTTATTACTGTTAGTGTTTTAGTCTCGAAGCTAAAGGCTAACGTTAATTTGACGCTAGCCAATATTAAAACAGCACCACAATCTGAACTAATTTATGATTGTGTTTTTTTTATTATGAAACACACTTGGCTTGACTTTTATTTTACTTTTGCTCTGTTTTTTTAAAATCTTGTTTGATTTTTAATTTATGTTTCAACGTGGACAGGAAGTAGTCACCACCTTTAACTAATCTTTTTGAGAATTATTTTGAAAACATGTATACCCCAAAATATTACCCACTTCTGAGTTAGCATTAATATTACCATTAGCATAAACATTTAGACTGTATGTGACAGAAAACATGCAGCTGTTGGATAACCCCTTCAAAATGTTAAAAACTTAATACGTCGCTGGAGGAGACTTCTGTGTTTTTTACTTTTAGTGTTTTAGTCTTGAAGCTAAAGGCTAACGTTAAGTTGACGCTAATAGAAGTTAAAACAGCACCGCAATCTGAACTAATTTATGATTATGTGTAGTGTGTTATTATGAAACACACTTGGCTTGACTTTTATTTTACTTTTGTTATGTTTTTTAAAATCTTATTTGATTTTTAATTTATGTCAAAACGTGGACAGGAAGTAGTCTTTACCCTCCACTGGCCAACAGGAAGTTAGCGTAAAACAATCAGTGCACAGAGCCTATTGCGATATTATGCTTGCCTGTTGGATTACTTCACTTACCACTAATCTTTTTGAGAATTATTTTGAAAACATATATACCCCAAACTATTACCCACCTCTGAGCTAGCATTAATATTAGCATTAGCATAAACATTTAAACCGTGCGTGACAGAAATCATGCAGCTGTTGGATAACCCCTTAAAAATGGTAAAAACTTAATACGTCACTGGAGGAGACTTCTGTGTTTATAGCTGTTAGCGTTTTAGTTTTGAAGCTAAAGGCTAACGTTAAGTTGACGATAACAGAAGTTAAAACAGCGCCACAATCTGAACACATTTTTATGAAACACACTTGGCTTGATGTTTATTTAAGTTTTCTTCTGTTCTTTTTTTACTTTTGTTTTTATTTTTATTTTTTTAATTTATGTTTCAACGTGGACAGGAAGTAGTCTTTACCCTCCACTGGCCAACAGGAAGTTAGCCAAAAACAATCAGTGCACAGAGCCTATTGCAATATTATGTTTGCTTGTTGGATTACTTCACTGACCACCTTGAAATTATCTTTTTTGAGAATTATTTTGAAAACATATATACCCCAAAATATTACCCACTTCTGAGTTAGCATTAATATTAGCACTAGCATAAACATTTAAACCGTACGTGACAGAAAACATGCAGCTGTTGGATGTCCCCTTCAAAATGTTAAAAACTTAATACGTCGTTGAAGGAGACTTCTGTGTTTATAACTGTTAGTGGTTTAGTTTTGAAGCTAAAGGCTAACATTAAGTTGACGCTAACAGAAGTTAAAACAGCGCCACAATCTGAACACATTTTTATGAAACACACTTGGCTTGATGTTTATTTAAGTTTTCTTCTGTTCTTTATATTATCTTTTTTGATTTATAATTTGTGTTTAAACGTGGACAGGAAGTAGTTTTTACCCTCCACTGGCAAACAGGAAGTTAGCCAAAAACAATCAGTGCACAGAGCCTATTGCAATATTATGTTTGCCTGTTGGATTACTTCAATGCCCACTATGTTTTTTCTTTCTTTCTGAGCATTACTTTGAAAATATACCCTAACATACTACTCACCTCTGCCCCTTTCAGTGAGGCTCCCTCCTCCACTTGTTTGTTTGCTGAACGCAGGCCGCGTCGGAAAGCGCTTCGAGACTGCTTAAATGTTTACTAACTTTGCTCGACGTGCCCCCGGCGTCTCCGGGGGCCCGTTGGCAGCGAAGCGTGCCGTATCGAACCGTGGCCACTCCCCGCTGCGCCCCTGCCCGCGTTCGGTTTCGCTCGAATGCCGCTCCTATTAGGGATGATTTACCACTTTCAAATTGATCCACACAACACCGCAGTCTTTTGTCTCCTCCTGTGTACTTGGCTCACTCTATAAACATCTGATAGCCCACACACACACTCACACACACTGACACACCGTCTTCGTCTGGTTCCCCGCCTTCCGTCCACGTTTTTTTTTCCCCCTCTCATTCATTCTTTTTTCTTTCCTCTTCAGAAAACTGGATGCGTTCATATACGATGCTGCAGTGCTCAACTACATGGCGGGCAGAGACGAGGGCTGTAAGCTGGTCACCATTGGTAGCGGGTAAAGTACTTTGTCGTAAACTTGCATATTACACTTTTGATAGTGTCAAAATACAGACCAGTGATTCCAGATGGATCAACTAGACTACAAACGACAACCAACCCATAGCAACATTTCCCCCCTTTTATATAAGCCAATATTGGAATGAAGCATAAACAACTGTTACATTGTATAAAATGAATCTGTGTATGTAAATGTGTCATGTTTTGTGTAATATAGCATTTCAGTGGTTATAATTTCTTCATATCTCTGACATTCCGTACTTTCAGCACTGTGTTGCATGTGTGGAACTCTTGCTGTACATTTTCCAACTCAAAAGGTGTGTTGAAGTGAATGTGTATGTGTCCACACTCAAGGGATGTTTATGGTTAGTTAAAGTGAATGGGTTTGTAGCATATTTGACCTTAATTTGAGTAATGCTGACTTGCCAAGTGAAAAATCTGCCAATGGAATAGGTCTTTTTGCACTTAAAATACGATTATTTCAAGTAAAATGAGATTCATTTTGTTATTTTAAGGGCAAGAGGATGTTCTTTTTTCTCTTTCTATTGGCAGATCGTTTTTGCTTAACTATTCAAATCACGGGCAAATATACGTATTTCAAGAAAATGTTTGTTCTTTGTTCTGTTTTTTCTAATCAGCACTGTACTGTTTAAGCTTTTGGGAATACTAATTATCTTGTGTGTAAGTAGACATTATCTGGTGAGAGAAAGATGGGGTAATTTTTTGTAATTTTGGAGAGTTTAGCTTTTTAATGTAGGATATTTCCCTAGGCCCACACATTCTAATCCGCACGGACGTTGCCTTTTTGATAAAGGTTAACATATTTGCTTTTTTCTTAGCTACATCTTTGCTACCACCGGATATGGCATCGCTCTGCAGAAAGGCTCCTACTGGAAACGACAGGTGGATCTGGCTATCCTGGCCATCATCGGCGACGGTAAGAGACATGCCGCCGTATTTTCCTGGACATGTCCTCTCCTTTTGCGTTCTGTGAGTGCATGGGGGAGTTTGTGTCATCGCCTTTCTGGTCTGTCATTGAAAGTTCAAGTTCAAGTTTATTTACGTATATAGCACTTTTCATGCCCATGGACAGCTCCATGGACAGCGTTTCACACGGTTTGTGGGACAAAATACAAGGACATGGACACATTTCAAGACCACAGCACAGAGGGAAGAGTGATAATAAGAGAACATATATGTATATTCACCTTACTCCAGAAGCTCGCGTGGGTACCGCCATGAATTGTGCCCGCCCCTTTTCTCCTATCTGTTAACATGGGACTGGAGAAGTCCAAATAAAATCAGTCACTACACGAAAACAAAGCCGTTTTTCGGCCACGCAGAGAAACGGTGCAGTGTTGACATGTTTTTACACAATCGACTAAACATCAGATTTGAGCGGAGAATATTTTCCCTCGTTCTCCGTTTAAATGGGCTTTGCGCTCGACCGGAAGTGTTTGTACAACGGAAGTGACACAAAAAGTGGCAAAAGTGGGCGGGGCGGATTAAGGTGAATAAGATTAAAAAGTTTTAGATTTAGAAGTACTGTGCAATAAGCCTCAGGCTTTGGGATAATCTGTTCCAAAGCCTGGGAGCTATGAAAGGACAAAATTCGGGCCGAGATATCATGAGTTGTCCCATAGTTCAGTAGCCTGGCATAAAGCCAGACTGACTTTTTTATGTATTTATGAATACATATAAAGACATACATACATATATAAGTCTGGTATTGTGGTAAAAGTTCGCAATTTCCAAATCGAGACTTGAGGCGGGGCTAACGATTGCCGCTTGAACGAGAGAGAACCAATCAAACGCAAAGCGACCTATGCTTTGTGTTTACATCCTCTGCCATGATTGTTTGTCGTCCACAGACAGTCAGGGCATGCAGGTGAAAGCCCTCAGAGCAGCTTCTTGCTGTGGATTTAAGGACAAGTCCAGCTCATTTTTAAACAGAAAGGGCACTGATAAAAGATCGCTGTGTCGCGGCTGCCATCTTCAGGAGGAGCACAGGGAGGAGCACTGGTGTGTTTTATAGGAAATCCTAGCGCGGAAGATGGCGCATTATAATCTCCCGCCTCCCGTGCTATGATTGGCTCGTCTTGATTTTGCCGCAGTCAGCGAAATTCAAATGCACACAATTGCAGATTCCCCATGTATCTCTTAACATGGAGGATCAGTCTGGCTCGTGCCAGGCTCGCAGCTCAGCCCTTTTTCCAACTAGGACTGCTGCATGGGGGGGTGCTGCGGGGGTATTTTTCACGTTTCTAAAGCACGGTGAGGCCTACAGGCGCTACACCAGGACAATCACTTCATGCTCTTCCTCTCAGAACAGTTTTTTATTTCAGTGGGCAAAAAAAGTAGTTTGATGGCGTCCATTTAGTGCGTAAAAGTATGTAAAATGCAGCGCCATGTTTGTATGAGAATGAAACAGCAAAGAAGCGGGACCATAGACATATTATTAATAGACCGTCATTATTCACTCCTCCCCGTTTGCCAAAATAACAAAGTTCAAGGGGGAAATCATGGCAGATTTACAGACTCCCCTTCCCCACCTCTGACGAAGCATGTTCCTAAAAAGGGCATAAGGGCGGGATCTACCAAAACCAGCCTGGTTTCTTTAATTGTAACTAACCCAGCATTATCACAGAAGGAATATCTAGCTGTAGAAAGTTAGAAAGAAAATTAGAAACCTGGCTTTAAAGTTGTTTTTAACATGTCTAAAGTGCAATGCTTTTCAATGGGGGACTTGCGGCTTTATAGAGGTACTACAGCAATGGTGGCCTCTAGTGTCGTCGTCACAAAGCAGAGCAGCCAGCAGCCATTGGGCGGGACACTCGTCTGTGTTGCAGCTCATACGCCTGTCCTGCACTGCACACATCTCTAGGTAAAAGTGAAAAAGCAAAAGTACTGCATTTTCTTGGTTCTTGCAGCGCACAGTAAAATAGCCTTATCATACTGTATGTACCACTTTTTTATTCTGATTACTACATGTATGTGGGTTCAGAAAGTGTTCATTTGAAGCCCCTGTTTTGAAACAATGAAAGGGGATGCTCATGAGGTTTATATTGTTAGCTGTGGTCCAAACTGAACTTTACAGAGATTGGTTTATAGGCATGTTTCAGAGCCATACCGTCATGCAACAAGGAAGTGGAAATAACCGGCAAAGAATAAGAATATTGGAGCACTTTCCGTACTATCATTCCTCAGGATCACCCTCACAAAGGGAAACACAGAGGGGCATGCATACTTCCCGAACTCACACGGTCAGCTTGGTAGGCTCTAATACAAATCCCACACGGCACACATGAAGGCGAAAGGTTACCTCGTTTCTTCTGCCGACTCTGTAATTCCTTCTCATGTTTTAAACACCCTCTCCCCCCTCCGCACGGCCCACTGACAACACAAAGCATAAACAGCACTTTGATGTTATTCCGGACACAAAAGCCGCCTCTAAACACAGGCCAGTGTGTGTAAGTTATTCTAATATATTCCCCCACTGCCGCAGCCGGATTTGTGCGCGGTGGCATTACCCCTCTCTGAATCATCCTCACATTACAGTAACTTCTTACGTAAACAAGTTACCGCAAAAGTGAACCGGCGGAGGGAAAAGTCAGACGGCTCCGTGACAGAATCATTTGCATTTTACATGGAGGGCGTTTTGCTGATGCGGGCGCTCACAGCCACTCACATTAAGTGCACTGGAGTTGATTAAAAGAGCATCGGTGTCACAACAGTGGCTCTTATGAGGGCTGCAGAGCGCACACGGGGTCTTATGGCGAAAAATGACATTAAGGCAGAACGCGTTTGTTCAGCTTTGTTAACATGGTAATAAGCTATTAGAATATGACACTGTCTTGTCATTGTAGACAGATGTATTCTCATGCTAAAGGTGTTAATATCCAATACAAAGAGATGTGCCTTATTATTTAACATTGGTTGAAGCAGTAGATGACACCTTTAATGGTGCATTATGTAACTTTTTTATTTGGGAGGAAAAAAAAGATAATAGTGTGTATTTCAGTGACCCATTGCTTTCTTTCAAGGTGGCCTCTATAACACTCTTATCTGGAACCATCTCCATTGTTACGCATTCCATCCAGAAAGCCTACCGGCACCATAATAACAATTGATCCGCTTAAACCAGGGGTAGGCAAGTTTGTGTCATCAAGGGCCGATTTTCTTCATTTCCACAATGCCAAAAGCCAAAACTCACAATTGTAGCCCAAAGTAAAGCACCTTTTTTCTACAAATAAGTTTTGCACATAATATATGACCTAATGCGGTGTTTTGCTGGGAAATGGGAAAATATTTACAGTATTTTTCACGTATTTGGTCTCTGATTTGTGAATAAATGTTCCTTCAAAATTCTCTTGGGGGCCAAAGGTTTTATGCCGGAGAGTCAAATTTGGCCCCCGAGCCTGATATTGCCTACCTGCGGCCTAAAACCTAGGAACCATACCATACCAACTTTATTTGTAAAGCACTTTAAAAACTGTGCATTACTGTAAGTACTGTACACCAAAACAGACATAAGATTTACAGTAAAAGTGTAAGAAACAAGAACAGGCCCAACAGTGAAATTGATGTATTGTGTTAAATGCCTGCGAAAAGAGGTGCGTTTTTAGGAGAGATTTGGAAACAGGTAGAGACTGGGCCAGTCTAATCTCTGTTGGCAGCTGGTCCCAGAGCCGCGGGCCAGAGAACAGAGAAGTTTGCGCATGGTTTTCAGAGCAACCAGTTGCAGCTGATCTGCTGGCCTGAGAGGGAGTGTAAGGATGAATGGGGTCAGGCAGATAGGAGGGGGCGAGGCCATTCAGGCATTTAAAATTAAATGGAAGAATTTTGAAATGAGCTATTTGACTGGGAGCCAATGGAGCGAAGCTAAAACCGGTGAGATATGGTCATCAAAGCTGTGCTGCTGTCGGGAGAGTGCACACTGACGCTGGCATTAAGGCCATTACAGTAAATCAACTTGGTCGTTTTAAAGGTATGATCAATTGAACAGTCACTGGGTCACAAAACGTCAACAACACAAAATCTGTATTCTCGCTTAGAAAGTTACATGATGCACCTTTAACTGAACTGGTCTTTAGTGATGGTGATGGATGTGTATACCAGGATCATGATTTGTGGATTTTTTTCATATGTATTATTGATATAATTGTACTATATATCGTATTTTCTGGACTACAAGTCACACCTTTTTTCATAGTTTGGCTGGGGGTGCGACTTCTACTCAGGTGTGACTTATATATCAAAATATATTATTATATGATTTCACATGTTTGTTGTTTTTGAGCAGCAGAAATAAAGTTTGAAGTAAGCGCGAAACTTGTGAGGGACAGGTGAAAGCAGAGGTCAAGCTTACTGCAATGAAGACAACAAAAAAAGCTAATAGCGGGCTAAAAGCTTGATGGCCACAGTCAGAGGAACAAGTTCCCAAATGGGTGCTTGAACAATGTCCTGCCGGAAGAGGCTTGTCAACTGTGCACCGGGGTGGCTGGTGCGACTTATACTGAGGAAAATATGGTAATTGATGCAACAATATTTGAAAAACATGATCACCTTCTACAATCAAAACCATTCAATGTGTTTGCCATGGTTTCCATTAGGGCTCAAACTGCTTTTGTCACAATACAATACACGTAATGCGATGCATAATGGCTGATACGATTTGTGAAAGAATAAAGAACTGAAATACTGTACCCTGAATGAATTGAGATAGAATGTACAAGTCAAGTTCTCTAAAGTTATGAACTACTTGTTAAAACATTAGACATCTTAACAAGTCGGCAAAGGCACGTCAAATGTTGAATCTTCCATTTCATTTGTTGACAGTGTCCATGATCATGCCATATCTATCCCACTGCACCACAAAATGTGCACATAAACAATGTTTTTTTTTATCTCATGTCAGAACTCAGTCGAACGTTACAAAGTCAGCCCAACCAGCTATTGCTTCCAAACAGCTGGCCTTTTGCCCGAGCCGTGTTCCCTGAGTAGAAAAGAATAGGATTTGAATTTCAGTGTCTTCCTCTGTGTCAGAGTCAGCGCTCAGTGGCACAGCTGCCCCCCCACTGCTCCCCTTTTCCCTGGCTGTAACTAAAAGGGACTGTAAAAATCCTATCTAAAAATACACGTTTTAACCTTCTCCTACCGTCTGTATTGAGAGAACTCGCTCGCTTGGGTTTTTAACGGAATTTGTCATGTCTTTCTATGACTTTTGAAATACATGCAGCCGTTTTAGCATTCATATTGTGTTTTTTATGACCTCTTCAGGGAGTGAAACTTGTTCAAATGAAAAACTAGCAGCCTCTTCATCATCCATAAACCCTTTATCCCCTCTATCTTATCTCAACAGTCATTTGCCTAAGCTAAAGCACCTCTGTTTTGCAGTTAAACGTTATTGTTTTTATCCTCATTAGAACCACTTCACCTATGATAAAATGAAAATATTGAATTTGCTTGTGTAGAGAGTTTATGGCGCAATCCTGGTAATTTTTCCCACTTGAAAATTACGACTTACAACCTCAGAGCCTTGTGTGTAAACAAAATGACTAATGCTACAACAGTTAGCTAATAACATATTTCTAATATCAATAGTATATCATTCAAAACATGCTAAATAACATTATGTTGAAGGCTATGACCAAAAGTAACGTTCACTTCACTGATGCAGTGGTTTTGTTCAAGTTTTATCATTAGCTGCACTTCTCCACTGGGGGCCGCCATTGCTGACTTCATCTCATATCCGAACTCTGAGCTCACTGGACATTTCCGATTTCACATGTTGTAATCACCGCTTCGACGGTCGTTCCAAGGTATTTTTCAAAGTGGCAGGTCGGAAATGTATCAGTTACCAGTTGGCTGGAACCATAGAACTCATGGAAACGGTGTTAGCCTACAAATGCCTACATCTGTTAGCCAGTGTTCCTGGTGTAACAGGCCAGAGTGATCTGGACTATACCCAGAGTTAAAGGGGCCCAGGCCATATTATACCCCGGGCATTTTCTAGCCTAGGCTAGATTTATACCGGGGTATATTGCCCAGGCTATTTCATACTCCCCCAGGCCAGATTATACCCCCAATGATAACAGTTATGTTAAGTGATATAGCAAGAATTATACAGTAGCTTAGGGTGCTAGAGTGGGTTGTCCTTGGCATTTCAAATCCATGCTCCTGCAGGTACAGGCTGTTGTTGTGTCCTTGGGCAAGACACTTTCACTGGGCCTTATCACAAATGTCACCTGATTGATTTAAAATTGTATTTTAATGAAGTTATTTTACTTACACTTGGCTCAGTTAGCTCCGCCCATCGAGGGAAGATCACTAGCTAGCGCCGTCAATAAAAACAAAACAAAAAAACATGCAAAAAGAATGTCAAGCATCAAACAGAGGATTTGCACTTTCCATGGCTTATAGTTATTATGGTAATTGAAGGCACACACAGTTGACATGTGATGCAATATTACTAGCTAGGCTTGTATTATGTTATTACCCATAGGCTACATGTTCACATTTCAAATGTCAACAATGTCAACCATTTTTTAATTTTTTTATCACAAAATCTCTGAAAACGGTCATGCATTTTTCTTTCTTCTCCTTAATGGTTGTTTCGTGGTTATTTTTTTAACAATAACCATCTAAACATCTTCAGATTGTGAAAATAGCCTAGGCTAATTTATTCCCCCGGGTGTAATTTGGCCTGTTACACCCTGGCCTGTTTGAATTGAAAGTTCTATCCCCCAGTATTTATATTTAGATCATTTATGTGGCTTCTCTATCATTACCATATTATAATGTGAGGTTTAACACGGGATGTGAATCTGACCCCACAAAGAGCAGTAACTTAACGGAACACAGTTAGCATTTAGCTCACTTTGCTATGCTAATTCCTTTCTAAAGTGAAATCTCAAAAGATCTGTACTTTCATTAATGATTTCTATCGAGGCTTTGACAATGTGGTTGATGGGTTGAAAACATCTGGAACATTCATGCTTTATGATGTTTGATGGCTAAATGCTAACGGCAATAGGAAAATACACTGAGCAGGCGAACAAACGCTGAAAAGTTTCCCGGACTAGCCATCTTGCTAACTGTCCGGATAGACTGCAGGATCAAACTCTGCTTCTCCTTTTTATTTCTATGGTTCCTCACTAATACAACTTAAATCTACTCCAGCCTTTTTGCCCATAATCTCTCCTTTTAACAGCAGCATCCCGATCATTCTTGAGCCTGCGTCAGTGAGTCTATCCCTCCTAAGTCATCTCTCCAGGCGCCGCCGTGATATTTGTCTTCCCCCACCGGCAGCAGCCTGAGCGATCCGGGCCTGAATGACACAGATTGGATTAGCTAAGCACCGAATGTCAGGGAGGGGAGCCAGCGCTGTGGAAGTGAGGAATGAGAGGAGATAAGGTCTTTGTTGCTCTCTACCTTTTCTTTCATTAAAGAAACAATCTCTCTGGTCCATCAGGCAGCAAAAAGGAGCTGGGGACGCACTGATGCCGGAGAAATGTAATTTACTTCAACAGCCACCAGGAAAGAAAAGAAAACAGCATTTTGGAGGCGTTTTCCCGGGAATGCGGCATAACATCGTCGCTAGTTTTATAGCATTAGCGGTATTGACACAACACAAGAAGTTGCTGTAGCTTGTGTTTGCAATAAAGCAGCGAACAAGATCAAACATTTATCAGCAACGCAGCAGAATATTAGCCTCCTCCGCCGCTCCATCATCGTTCCTTCATAATCACCGATGCCCAGGCTGCTAGGTGTTGATATTTTAAATCACTCTCACCAATCAGTCACATGGCTGACGGCACTCCCTCCTGGGGTCTGTGTATCTGCCAAATAAACTATTCATTGCTCCTCACTCACTGACAAATTATGTCTGAAACCAGCAAGTCTGTTTAGAGATGGATTTTGTTTTGTTTTTTAGACGATTGCTATGTTGATGTCCCATAAACTAGAACGAGTTGGAGCTATGGCGGTCGTGGGAGTTATAAAAAAAAAAAACTGCTTCCAAGTTTAATCAGAAGCTTCTCAGGAAAAAGGAAAAACGTCTTCAACTTTAACAACTCACTCCAACTGCCACGTTTGAAAACCTCCACTGTGATGGAAAATTCAGAGCCTGTACTATACTAGCCCAGTGTGTCGTAATTCATTAGAGCAGGAGTCGCCGTCTTTCTGTCTCCAGTGAGCTACCTTTATCAAATGAAAACAGCGGAGAGCTTCTTACTCTAACTGTGGGAACATGTTTTGACGCTTTTTCTCGTGTGCACCAGGGGAAATGGAGGAACTGGAGGCCCAATGGCTGACGGGTATCTGCCACAACGAGAAGAACGAGGTAATGTCCAGTCAGCTGGACGTGGACAACATGGCGGGCGTCTTCTACATGCTGGCGACGGCGATGGGCCTGTCCCTCATCACCTTCATCTCAGAACATCTCTTCTACTGGAGGCTGCGCTACTGCTTCACCGGGGTCTGCTCAGGGCGGCCGGGGCTCCTCTTCTCCATCAGCCGCGTAAGTCCACACCTCACTCCAAGCCATCGGTTAGAGAATTGTGTGTGTGAGCTGTGGTTCAACATTTGTGTATTAGTTTGAACTTGCAAAAAAAATTACCCCTTGTAGTACGTATACAATGTGTTACTTCCTCATGGACTTCTGTTGATTCTAGCAAAAATCTATAGCTTATTATCAGAAGCTTTTAAATCCGTCTGCAAAGGCCACTTTTGAGAACCACAGATCTCAAGCAACACATGTGATTAAAGCAGTACTAAGTAACGTGTTTACCTTAATAAATCCTTTTCGTAGTCCCTGTGGGGGTAATACAAGTGTTTATGGGATGATTGGAGGGTCTTTCATCTCCCCCGGGTGTCTCTGGACAGAAAACCATGTTTGCAACTTGACTGCCCCCGGTGCGGAGAAAGCAATACACACTAATGTAATCACGAAGAAGAAGCTAACATGCTAACGGGCAAAGCTAACTGCGGGCTAACGTCACTTTAAACAGTATTTACAGCCAGGTTTGAGTTTCCATTGTATAATTGGATGCACAGTAACCCTCTCTCCCTTCGCCTTTCCTGTCAGCGTCGCATTTACTCTCCAAGACAATTAATAAGATAAAAAATCGTAACTTGCTACTACACCTGCAGTTGCGCTTATGGCCTCTAGGGGGAAGAGTTACTTAGTACTGCTTTAAAAATAAAATAATCCTAGATGAATCCCTCCACCTTCCATGGATTAGACTGAGTGTAGGTCCTGAGCCGCTACGACTCCGCTCAAAAACTTTATCGGACAACCTGATCCTAATTTATTAGTACCAATTGCAACCCGTCATAAGGGGGCGTGGCTTAACTGAGGGAGAAGGAGGCTTGTAATGGGATTCAATAGGCTGCGTTCACATTTTAGATTGTGATGATGTCATAATGCCGGGTGGAGGGCATTGGCCGATACAAATTCTATGGGAGGAATACAGTTTTTGTAAGAAATCTTCAAAACGAAAATGTCGAGAAGTTTTTCCTCATCTTTATGTGATAGTGGCTAGTTTCAGAAACCTGATATATTGTTTCTACTGGACAACATCACGCCCATGTTTCTGAATATTGTCTCCACTTTTGGACACCTTTCATAAAAAATAATTAGACATTAGTTTATTCATGTTGACAGAGGAGACAATAAACTTTGATGCAGTTTTTGTTTCATATAGATTCTCCCAGTAATGGCTGAGATATTAACCAAAAACTAAGACAAGTTACCATAGGCACCACTACAGAATTTTCAGTTGCTCCACTTCAATTTTAAACTATCAGGTGGATGTTTTGACCCATTAAACTTTCGAGCCAAAGTGAAAAAACGGCACTTGAAGCTTGCGTTGGCATGTAGCTTGAAGCTAACATTAGCATTACGGTTAGCATTCACCGTTGTTTCTGTACTTATAGGCTGTTGAACCACTTTATACACACACTATACTCATATTTCAGCATTTATTAAAGCAGTGGTGGAGTAATGGATGAGAGAATACAGTATATTGGAAAAAACATGTTTTAAAATGTGTGTAGATCCATCACTCTCAGGCGTACAGTAAACCAGTTAGTGAGCGATGTCTTACAATGACGCTAACAAAGTGATCTAATCTCTCTGTTATTTAGTATAACGTTCACTTCCGTAAGAACACAGTGTTCATCTACAAGTTTTGCACATGTACGTGAGGCTAATGCATCATTGAGGTCAGACAGGCCCATAATGATGCTATTTTCCCCCATTGAAGAAGACTGCAGAGCCAGCTCGCGGTACACACACATACAGCCTGAGAAGTAGTGCTGAAGTCAGGAGTTGAGGGAAGGGGAACACTGCACAAAGAAGAGACGAGAGCGAGGGGATCACAAGGCGCGCTTCAATAACGCCAAAAATAGATCCCCGAAATGCGCCGGCGTTTATTTGGGGGTGAAGTCGCGGCAGCCCTGCGTTAAATCAATCCCTTCTTTCCCATTGTGGTAAAAGGTCAGCAATCTCACCCGTCGTGCCCGGGAACGCCGAACATGGGCACGCATTTCTAAAAGCATTGGGGCACTTCGGCTCCATTTCGGAAAGTGAGGTTTAATGTAGCTTGCGGTTTACGGATAATTGTGGCGGCTGATACACAAGAAAAGGGCTGTTGAGAATTGAGGAGCTTGGAATAAAATAGATGAAGTAATTATATCTATAAGGAATGACAAACTTCTCAGCAGTGTTGAGATAATTCAGTAATGTCAAGTTTCTTTCTAACACTCTGTAAACAACTATTTTTCTCTCTTTCATCCCTGTCACAACTACATGTTATTATTTGTCCATTATTTGTCCATCACTTTTTCTTTTTGTCTGACTTCCTTTTCTCATATTTTCCCATTTCCTTTTCCACTTTTCCTTCCTCATGCCACTGATTCATTACCTCATGCAGGGAATCTGGAGTTGTATCCATGGTGTTCATATCGACATGAAGAAAAAGACAGATCTGGACTTCAGCCCCCAGGATAAGATGCTCAAGCTGATAAAGTCAGCCAAACAGATGTCCAACATGGCTAATCTGGCTAACTCTCCCAAACGAGAGTTCATGCACTCGGCTGGTCCCATGATCATGGACATGATGGCGGAGAAAGGGAACTTTATCTACGCCGACAACCGTAGCTACGCGCCCAAAGACATGATCTATGGAGACACTGGGGACATACAGGCCTATCTCTCTAACCGCCACAAAGATCACCTCAACAACTACATATTCCAAGGAGGACAGCACCCCTTGACCCTCAACGATGCCAATCCCAACTCCGTGGAGGTGGCGGTGAGTGCTGATGCAGTGCAGACTAACGCTAAACCGCCGCGGACTCTGTGGAAGAAGTCGGTTGACACACTTCGCTCTGCCCCCCCTGGCCCTGCTCCCATGCCCGACATGCTTATGCCTGACCCTCGCCTGTCCATGAAGACACAGCGGTACCTCCCTGAAGAGACTGCCCACTCGGACATCTCCGACTGCTCCAGCAGGGGCACCTCCTACAAGGACCCAGAAAACAACAAGCACCTGAAGTCCAAGGACAACTTAAAAAAAAGATCCGTGTCGTCAAAATACCCAAGGGATTGCAGTGAGGTAGAGCTGTCCTACTTAAAAACTAAGCAGGTCACCGGTGGAACTAACCAAAGTGGGAGAGGTGCAGGAGGAGAGAAAATCTACACTATAGAATCTGACCGAGAGATGAGCCTGCATTCAGACCCTATTCAGTACCGTGAGAGCAGAGGCCTTGCTGCTGACGACTTGGACTATCCTGAGATCTATTCTGACCATAGTGATAACTATAGAAAGTGTGAGCAGCCCATTATTCATCTGAACTCTTCCCCTCTGCATCACACAGACTCTGACATGTTACCAGATCCAACATACTCTAAACACTACAGCCTAAAGGAGAAAAACCTGTCTCTGTCGCCACATGAAACTATTGACAGATACAAGCAGACACACTGCCGTGCTTGCTTGTCTAAAATGACAGCTAGCTACCCAGCAGGTGGATCCTATCCCTCATCAGGATCTGCTACGCGCTCCCCCTATAATCGCTGTGAAGCCTGCCTCCACACAGCAAACCTGTATGACATCAGTGAAGACCAGCTCCTCGCTGAATCCCTGGTTAGTCCCACCATGCACCTGCAGCATCCACAGCAGGACGAGATGTTTGGCCTGTACTGGCCCCAGAGCGATGGGCCACATGTCCAAAAGAGAAACCGCTTACGGCTGAGTCGCCAGCACTCCTTTGACAACATCATGCTGGAGAAGCCCAAGGACTCGGACATGGGACGACCCGCACGCAGCGTCAGCCTAAAGGAGAAGGACCGCTTCTTGGAGTCTGCCTCCGACTCTCATTATGCCAATCTTTTCGGCATGCGCCCCTACTCTGGCAGACTGTTCGGGACAGGGCCCAAATCTATGTTCAACCACAACCTGGAGGAGAGCAAGAGGAGCAAGTCCCTCTACCCTACCCATGGCTCTGACAACCCCTTCCTCAGCCACTCACTAAGGGACGACTCAAGCAGCAGACTGGTCCATGGGCGGAGCTCCTCTGATATTTACAAACAGCTGGTAGTAGCCTCCCCAGCAGCAATGCTCACATCAGCCCCCATTCAAACACACATTGACGCGAACAATCTCCGCTCCTCTGTTAAGTCCAATGCTTCATACTGTTCGCGGGACGGGCGGATAGCCAATGACATGTACAATAAGGAGCATGCAATGCCTTACTCAGCCAATAAGACTAGTGCATACCCCGCACAACGTGGCGTCCTAAACTCAGCCCAGCTCAGCAATAGACGGGTGTATAAAAAAGTCCCCAGTCTGGAGTCAGATGTTTAGTTGATATAAGAAGTATGTCTTTTCTCCTCCTTACTCCTCTCTGGCTTTGTATTATATTTTATCTACTATGTTATCCACTAAAGGATGCCAGAGCCACACTTTTCTTCTTCTCTGACGTAATCCAAAAATACATGCCATAGGGCATGGTGGTTTTACAATATACTGCAGTTGTTATCATTTGTGTCCATTCTCTGCCGTGTACCCGCTTGGATGCATGGCTGAGGCTCGGCTTGCTTACAGCAAATGGGATGTAAGAGAGGTCAAGCTAAATCTCTGGATTTAGAAAGGGCAAATAGATTGTCATATTGTGTTAAATGTGTCAGATAAGGCCGAAGGTTCCAGCGAGTGCAAAGTTTGTCATTGTGGAGGAGGTGGGGAAATGAGGGCAATGAGAGCCCCGCTCTCCCTCTGTCCCACCTCTGCTGTCAGGCTGGCTGAGCGTAAAAGCCCTGACAGGGAAACCAGATGGGCACGTTTGATGTCGCGCCCAGACACAAGGGCGTCCCAGGAGGGCTAGGGCGTCACAGTGCACTAGTCACTGTTACACAGACAAATACGGCCACTGACACTCTGGCAGCATGAAAGACACAGGCAAATGAGATGAGGGCTGGTCTAAAGCAGTTTCAAACCATTTGTCAGAGTGTGGATCGGCGTAGGAAAGCCCAGTGACAGATAGCGATGAAGAGCCAGGAGTAATGTAAATGATTTCTACTAAAACAGTTTACAGATGAGAGGACACAGGCTGATGGGCATTTCATTGATAGCACTTGGCATAGAAAAATATTTGCAGTATTGCTTTTTTTATTCTATTCTACTGTACTATTTATTCGGGATTCTGGTATTCAGATCCCCATGTGTAGGATTTTAGTGTTTGCTTATTTGGTAGCATAATAGCATTAGTTTAAAACCTTTCCCACAGTGCTTTGAAAAAGCCTAGCGTTTTGAAAATGACCACCAGGGGTAGTAGATTATTTTGCATGTATTGATTTTTATTTTTTATTAATGTTGGAGGAGTGGAAATACAGACATATAGACTTTCACGTTTCGAACAGGGACTTTGACGCGCAAGACGTGGGCGGATACTTGTACAATCGTAACACTGACCCTTGAACTTTGTGCTTAGTAAAACCTGTGTCACGGTGCGTGGCCCCTGCTTCCACGGAACAGGGAGAGCGGCGGAAGGGCAGAGAGGGGACGACCAAGGCAAAAAATGACCACTACATTTTTGAGTTTGCGAACAGATGGAGGCTGGCATCTTCTGACCTCCCTAATACTGACAAACAGGGTATATCCACACTGACTCTTTTTGTCCTTTCTGCTTTTGCTCTTTTCATAAACATGCCAGATACGGATGCTGTTGGGTAAATGTCAGTCTGTTTTTTCGCTGACTCTTTGTGCATCAAACAAGTGAAATGTGTGTTTGAATAATGCAAATGCAGCCACTTCCACCAACCCACAATCAACCAGGGACCTCCTGAGGATCTACTTGAGAAAGCTCTCGTTCGTGTCGCCATTTGAATGCGGCGATGCTTAAGCGTTCCACATGCGTTAGCCATTATTTTGTTTGGCGTAATGACGGCCACTAACGTAATCAATTTGACCAGTTTGAAAACGTAATAAGCCGATAATGTAATAACACTGTTGAGCCGATAACGTGATCACTTTTTGGAGATAATGTAATACGTTATTGGCTGGTTATTACCTTATTGGCCTCTCAAGGAGAAAATCCTTAATAACAATGTTCGGACTGCAGTCAATAATGTAATGATTTATCAAAAACTGGCCGTTTCTCTTGGAAATAATGTGGTTTGTGCAGTTTTTAGCAGTTTGCTCAAATAGTTTTGACGGGTTCCGACGCCATGGGCTAAGTCCGTTTAAGAATTCAATCATTTCACTGTTCCTCTGGCCAGAACAGATCACCAAAGTTGCCATTGTCGTAGAGCAGGGGTCTCCGCGGTGATGGAGCGAAATCTTCGCCTGAGTGAGTGAATTTAGCAAAGGTTGCCCCACTCATTTATTTATGCTTAGAACCTTAATGCTAGCTAGTGATGGTGATTCACGACTCTTACTCTTACTTTATTTGAGTGAAGAAACAAAATCCCTCCATGAACAGGAATGGTGGACTTAGATTTCACCTGTACCCGCCGTTCAACAGCCTTCAGGCCTGGAGAGCTAGGTCATGCTAATGCTAATGCTAGTGCGAATGAGACTGAAACAGCCCAGGACAGATCAATAGACAGGACATTAGCAGTGATCACCTGAGATTAGCCATTAATTAGGGGAGGGACTGAGCCAAGCTAAACTCCTCCCTCTGGTCTATATCTAGTCTGCGGGCTGAACTTAAACTTCAGTTAGCTGACGAAGCCTTTTGGATGAGAGGCGAATCGTTCTGCACTTCAACTACAGGGTCCAGAAGACGACTCGAGAACCTTCATTGAAGACTTTCTGGACTAGGCTCACTTCTGTCCCTACAGTTCGGTTTATAACAACTTCTCAAACCTCTTATGAAACCAAAGGCAACTGATCGGTGTCAAAGAGAACAGATCGAGAACAGATAGACACTTTTTAGAAACACCTGCCACCCACACATGTGATGTAAAGCAATGGCGGCCGTGCTGTTCAGCTTCGGCCAGAGGAACAGAGAAAGGATTGCAATCTTAAATGGGCTTGTCGCGACTAGGGCTGGGTACCGTTAAGCGATATCAGTATGGTATCGGAAAAAAAAGGAATATATGAAGTATGTTTTTCCAAGGACAGCATTAAAGGAAGCAAACCACATTATTTCCAAGACAAACAGTCGGTTTTCGATGTATTATTGGCCGCAGTCGTTATTTCTTTTTCTCCAGGAGAGGCCAATCCCGTAATAACTTCATACATTATCGGCAAAATATCACACTGCGTTATCGGCTCAACAGTGTCGTCACATTATTGTCCTGTTATTACGTCAAAACGGGTCAAACTGATCACGTTGCTGGCCGTCATTAAGGTCTCCGGTTTCTTCGAGCGTTCACTTCGACATGTACATAATTCCACGTGCCACATTTTTGTAACCTTTTTTTCTCTTCGCGTGGAACGACGTGAACGGCATATTTACTACGACGATTGGTTCGGTTTTGTTCACTTCAAATACCTCAGGATGATTCTGTGCATTTTATTTATTCGTTTTTTTTTTCGGGAGGGGAGGGGGGGGGGCTTCAGTCATATCAGCAAAATAAAACCATGCGGCACAGGTCTTTTTTTTTTTTTTGTATAAAAGGAAAAAAAAAAACATGAGAAAATAAGTGACCGCGGAAGCAGAATCCTCCTGTTAATGTTTACCAGTCCAAGGTCTTCCAGGTTTTTTTTTTTTTGGGGGGGGGGGGGTGGGGGGTCGATCTATTACGTCCCATGAAATCAAACGGGAAAAGGATTCAGAAATTAAAAACTGGGGAGGGGATGGGGGGACTCCCTTTCTGACCACTTCCATCCCGCTTTAGCCACTGTGGTATAAGACAAAACCCCCATAACTAAAACCAACATATCATTCTTTGCAAAACTGGGATTGACAGCGTGGACTTCCTGTTTTTTGTTCTGTTTTTTTCGTATCATATGTATCCTCACATGCTGCTTGTGCGAGGCGCAGACCGAACAATATGCACATGTACAAAACAAAAGTGAAAAAAAAAATGAAAAAAAAGCATCAAAAACAACAGCGCCGCCCGTTCCGTTTCATCCGACGCGACATGTCACGTACTGTTTTCTGTTCAGACGCACTCGACACGCCCCTTGTGATGACAACCCTGCTCTTTTTTAATAGCAAAAAAAATGTATTTTAATTCATGATAATAACGAGTGATGGCATGCAAAAACCCCGGATGTAACTACTTTAATGTCTTTCTGTTCATTTCTCTTCGGGTGGTTTTGATTTCAATGTTATGATCACTTTGTACCTGAGTATTTACATATCGGAGAGAGAAAAACACATGTTTTCACACATTTTTTTTTTTTAATTTGTGTTTTCTTGGGGGGGAAGGTGCTGCTGTGTACGGGGAGAGCGCAAGGAACTGACCGCGGCGCGGCTCGCCCATTGGCTGCGGTAAAGCCCGGGGTGTTTTTTGTTTTGGACCAATGGGGGGGGTTCAGAGCGCGCTGCGGCTGCAGGTGCTTCCTTGCTCTTCCTCCAATGGCAGGCGAGAATTAAGGTATCACCGGCTCCGCTTCTCTCCTCCCTCTCCTTCATGCGTGGACAAGACTTCAACTGTAAAGACGACAAAAAAAAAGTCAAACAAAACAAACACACACAAAAAAAAAGAAGAAAGAAGAAGAAACCTACTCTGAGTCTGCTATCCCTCCAAAGATTCAAGACCTTTTTCATTATGGTTTGCTGTAAGAATAGAGCTTTTTTAAAGAAAAAGAGCAAATACTTCCTCAAAATGACTTTTAAGGAACTATTTTGAATATATTTAGAGACGACACCTGTATACATGGCTTGTAAATTCATACTGGGATACATCAACATGAAGAATTATAAATGATAAAGAGTAAAAACAATATTTTTTGTGTGAATTTCACAAGAAGCTCTTCTGTACAGTGGCACTGTTTCTCTCTCTCTCTGTCTCTCTCTCTCTCTTTCTCTCTCTCTGGTTCCTTACTCTCTTCTCTCTCTCTCTGTCTCTCTGTAGAGCGACTAGAATAAAAAGTCACCATTCACAAGACTCCCTGTCCTGTCGAGCTTTCACTTCTTTACGCCGGATTCATCGGCCCCTGCAGCGTGAACGAGTGCCGCACTCCCAGCGACTTCGGTGACAGATAGCCTTTATGTTCTTCGGAGATTCTGCCCACAAGTTTTACCGTCCTCGTCCTTGTGTCCAGGTGCACATCTCACGCCGAAAATGATAATATTTTTATGTAGATAGACATTCAGTTTCCAACACTTTCATCAAACTCTATGTTAATCAATTCAATAGTTTTGATTTGGTGATTTTGAGCTTATTTTCATTCATTTGTGCATATGCAGGTCATTATTAGGCCTATATTAAAGGTGCATTATGCAACTTTTTATGTGGGGGAAAAAAGTTGATATAGTGGCTCCTTTGCTATAGGACACTCCAGGGCCATTTTTTATTTTTGGCTTTTTTAGGGTTTCTGGTAGGTTCTTGATTAAATGTTTACGTAACCATGGACACCGAACCATCAGCAATGAAAGCTTACCAGAAATCCCCCAAAAAATGTGGTCATGGAGTGTCTTAGAGGCCACCGGTTTTTTCCCTATAAAAAAGTTGCATAATGCCTCTTTAAACAGAGAATATTATGCTTTGTTAGTTAGACAATGCAATGTTGATCTAAAACTGCTGAAACAAGTAGTTTAACTCTCACCAGAAGAACTTCCCACACACCCTTCCTCTTGCTCCCCTTCGCTGTGTAGCTGTTTCAATCAAAAGAAAAGGGCTCGTGGCTGTGGTGAAGCTGTGGCGAGTGTTTTTACTTGAAAGGATGAAGTTTAGCAAGAGATGGAGCGGTGAGGAGAGCGTTCCCTGGATACGCAGGACCTCAGGAGGAGCTGTTTGGGAGCTGCCGCCGTGACGCTAAGGACGGCCACTGGAGAAGATGCAAAGATTACTCAAAGAGGCTCGAGAGGGTCGAAACGCAACTCCAGGTATGTTTCTGATGAGAGAACAATTTGTAACATAAAGTTGATTTTGCATGATAACCCCCCTTTAAAGTAGGCTTTTAAAAATATGACTTATTTAGATGGATAACATCTGTTGTAAGTCATAATTATGATTTTGCTTCAGTGAACCAGCAATTTAAATGAAGAAATGTTGGGCAGAAAAGTTATTTTTATTGTAATTTTTAAGCTAATGACTGGAAATGACATAGAAGTAATGTTTCATAGCAGTTGGACTCACTCATTTCCCATTGACATAACATGGTTGGCACTGTTAGCCGTTCCCAGGTGGAATATGAACTTATTGATCACATACAAATTAAGTCAATTCTAAATCAGGTCAATATGGATGTTTTAGTCACAGCAGATTGTTCAGTAGAAGCAAAAAAAGGCAGTCGTAGCTAGCGTTAGCATGCAGCATGATGTTAGCATTCACTCCTGTATTTATGGTCTGTTGAACCACTTTGCTCCTCCTTATGTCTTTGTATCATTATTCAGTTGAAAACTATATTCATAATTCAGCTTTTGTTTAAGTCGTTTTTGAATAATTGGAGAAAGTTTAGATTTTTGACCTTTGTTTTCTGCCTTAACGGCTTCAAACATGACCATATAAGGGCGATTCCAGAGATGCTGTCTTTATTGGTGCCTTCCAGGTAAATTTCCCACTTCCCACTTGGAAAAATGCCTTGGAACGCCGCTCGAACTGTTGACTACAACATGTAAACTTGGAACCCTGAAGACTGCTACGAGTTCGTATACGAGATGAAGACAGTAATGGCGGCCCCCAGTGGAGGAGCAGTTAACGATAAAAATGTAACAAAACTACTGCATCAGTGATGTGAGCGTTACTTTTGGTCACAGCTTTCAACATAACGTTAAGTCACATGTTTTTAAATATAACCTTCATATAACGTTAGCCTCACCTGGAACGCTCTGAGGTCATAAGTCATCATTTTCAAGAGGAAAGATACTAGTTGCCATTTGCTTGAGAGAGAGAATTCAGAATCTGAGGAGTCCATGGGCCAGATCTTGTGGCGGCGCACGGGGCGGCGCAGGCTCTTGGCGAATTATTTTCCGAGTGGCGGCGCTCTATGTGCCGTTCGCCTCCGCCACCTGTGAGGGGGCGTCACAAGAGGAGGTGACTGCTCTGATGGAAACACGGCTGACATTCACTTCCGTGTTTACATTGCGCTTTCTTGCGTTCTTTCTTAAGCCTTAGGCTCTCACAGGTCAAACTAAAAACTTTATTTACCCCATCGTGAGCTAAACGATGTTCACGTCTCGAGAGAAAAAGAGCTACAGCGTCCGTTGTGGCGCGGATCGGCCGCGCTTGGCGTGAACGCGAAGCAAAACAAAAGCACATGTTCACCCCCCACTCCCACACAACCACTCTCCTGGACGCGGAGTCGATCTGGTTGGAGGAAAATGTGTACGTCTCAACCCACTTAAATGCGCTAAGTCTGGAGTGGCAAGATCACAAAGTGCGCTCCGACTGAGCGCAAAATGTCACGCTATCGTCTCCGTTTTGATGCACAAGATCGGGCCCCATGTCTCTAGTGTTAGGGGAACCAAGAGCACCCCGGAAGAGAATCACTTTTATTTGCACTGGGAATACATCATACATTTATTTATAGCACAGTCTCACAGTCCACCAGGACTTCAGCAATATTATGTGTATTGATTTCATATATGCTTTGGTAATGTGGGTGTTTTTTTCTGGTTTACACACAGTTCAAACCTAATTTTGTCTAATATAGATTATCTCATACTTTTGTTGGCCCGGTTTTGTCCTAATTTGATTTGAAAGGTCAAATATTTAATGCAGACGACAACTTTCCCCACATGGGCAATAAAGTAAACCTTAAGCCGAGACACTGCAGGTGAAAAAGGAAAAAATACATACATTTAGAGATATTAGTGTTTGAGTTTTGCTGGCATGAATTGCTGGGTTGCAGGTGACATCACAGCATTCTAAAGGCCTATACTATACTATTGTATAGAGGAAAAATGATTTTGTTTTGGAGGTAATTGTTGGTCTTGTATAGAGAGGTCATGGACCCAGTGACTGATATCAATGAGAATTCATATATTTTCTTTTTAGCTACGACTTGTGAACGTGTAATGCAGTTAATAGGAAAAACTGCCCCTGCCCCCGCTGGGTCCGGTGACATCATCATATTCTAGAACCTGCAACCCAGCAATATGCAAACAAAATTGTTTTTGTTATTTTTAGCTACAAAATTTGGACAAAAATGGACTGAGCTTTATGGTTTCATTTTGTTTGATACATTAGTTACAAAGAAAAGGGGGTATCCGTTTAAAAAAACAAAGTAATAATATAAAAATACAATAAAACGTAATAAATAAAAAATTCTAATTCTGCCTTGTTGAAAGACTTTCAAAGCTCAATAAATCTGGCAAAAATAAGATATTTCAAAAATCCTACCGGAAAAAAACCTGCAAAATAATCTCAAATCCCATCACCGTAAAGTTTGGTGTCTGAGAAAACGGGCGTCAAGTTTTGTAACGTCTACATCACTGTCTTTTTATTTTTTTATGGCATCATCTCGGTCGAGGTTATTGACACATGGATACCAAATGTGTCAATATTTGTGAATGAATACGTGTGGGGAAGATGAGGTATTGCTGTGCTGTTATTTCCTGGCATCGTACGCATCAGAAAGGGTGAGTTTCGGTCTATGTCATTTACTCTGACATTAAGGTTAAAAACTAGCGAAAAAAAATCTCAACATTGTCCTCTGCGAGAAAAATCAATGTTTTCACCCCAGTGCCTCATACCACAAAGTATCATTTTCCGCTACCCAGACCCGTGTTAGGCTCTATTTAACCAATTTTCTAGGAGTGCCATTTCGTTGGACACATTCCAGAATCTATGACCCTCTTTGTTGCAGATGTGACAGAAGCCTCTCGCTGACCCTGTGCATGTTGCTGTTTAATGAAGCGTCCACAGACTGTTAAAGCCATCTGCTCCCGGCTACGCTCCTGTCCACATCTTCACACCTCTGCCTTGTTTTTCTCTGTCAAAACACTCCTGTTTTTCACCAATCTAACACTTGAAAGTCAGCATCAAAGACCGTAAAATGTTCAAATCACTCAACCGTGGACTCCATTTTCGCTGATGTGTCAGGTTTCATTGTTCAGCAGGTTGACGCCTTCTAACAAAAACACACACAAAAAGAAAATGAAGGCGGTTCACTGTTTGGGTGTGACTTTATGGTAATGGCAAGTTTCCATCAATAATTGAACTTAAATATCAATCATGCCATTCCTATTGAACTTGGCAGAGAAGTATAAAATGGTATACAAACTTTATTTTTTGTTGTTTATCATAGTGATTGCGGTTGGATTTCTGCTCGAGAACAACAAGAATCATTTCCTTGCGGACATTTCAAGCATGTGGAATAACATTAACATTTCACGGAAGGCTAAGACGAGATTCACATGCATTTTTGAACACATTTGAAGTGGTTCGGTGGCGCGCTGGGACCTCCTTTCAACTTGGGAGTTTGAGGTTTTTGGAACAGCCCGTGTTTCAACTAGTCTGCACAACAAACCAAACCGAGAGCACCACAAACAGTTGGGGATTTAGCGAGTAGAGCAAACTACCTCCGACTTCTTCAGGCATAGGGTGACCAGATTTTCCACATTAAAAACTGGGACGCAATGGAAGTTTGTGGGGGATTTCACTCTCATTGAATGGTTGGTGAGGGTGATGAGAGCTTGCCTAAAACTGGGACAAATTGATGGTTTTGGCTAAATCCACTGGGACATCTGGTCACCCTATTCATTCATTAAACCTTTATTCAACCAGGAAAAATGTCATTGAGATCAAAAATCTCTTTTACCCAAGAGTGCCCTGGGCCAAGAGGCAGTGCAGCTATAATGTCAACTTGTCTAATGCTGCAGCCTATAACCTGTTATTACTGTTATCATTTTTCTTTTCTTTTTTTTCTTTCTGGGGGCCCAGGAGTGCCGCAGCCGACTGAAAAACGATCCTGACTCTCCCAATTACCCAGCATGCCATTGAAGTGGTCTAAAGTACAGGGTTAGCGGGTTTAATCCGTACTGACACGCCACAAAGAAGCAAGTTCTCTGCAGACGGCATGACACCTAAACGCAGCAACAGCAGTCCCTTTTTGCAGTTTCCAAATTCTTTATTGCATTCTTTATTAAATTCTGGGTAATGGCCTTTTGCTACCTTAGAATCACATGCATTGGGAAAACGCGTCAAAGCTACCGTCCTAATAAGCATATTTGGATTGGACTAAGGCCTCGGATTCTTGGAGACAGGGCTCTCTTTCACAACCTGCCCTTGAGGAAGTGGAGGTGATGAAAGGGGCAGCCTAGCAGTGCTGAGGACTGGGATAAGAGAGGTCTTGTCACTGGGCTTAGAGCTTACAGAGGACACTATCCCGAAAGCTCCAACAGACAGCTGCCTGAAATGTAGAACTCAATCTGCTGCTTCAGAAAGTCCATCTTCTTTGAACCGCGGCTCTAGGATGAGATCTGGCAGAGCGCCAACATACTTCCCAGCGATGGTGTGCGGTCAGTGAATACAGATACATTCTGCTCCACGGGGATGAGGGAGAAAAAAAGAACATCTGTATGAGTTTATCGTGAAAAATGTTGTTAAAAAACATAACTTGAGTAGTATTTTTGATTCACCTGGGTTTGAGCAATCCTGTCATACTTTGTTGCTTGTTTCTTTTGCTCAAGTGCTTTGATTTGTACGTCCTGGATTTTGTTTCCAATAGATTGAACCCGGAAGTCCAGAAACGATCACCATTCTGAGAAGAAATGAATTTATTATGGTGCCCCGGGGTACTTTGATTCTGTGTGGTCTGCATAGTAATGTTAATTGTTGTCTGTCAGACATAGTTATGTCCATCAGTTAGTTTTTAGTATTATACAGCACACAGTCTGATTTTAAGAAGTGCTCTTTATGTGGCAAATACAATTATTGGTGGGTGTTACAGAAGAGTCCATTTCGAAGCTGGAGCTCATCAGAATGCCATTGATTCCCTGTCCACTCTTGCCATCATTTATCTTACCAATAATTGTGCTGCCGTAAATTTTATTCATCCTCGTGCTGTTTGCACACTGTAAAATGACATTTTAGATCGGAGCTGTGTCTGCAGTGAAAGGCGTTTGCATTTGACCGGGTGAAGATTATAGGTCATAGCACATGCCCCTGAGGAACGCCAGTGTGTTTATTGTGTTCATTCAAGACCTTCTGAACCATATAAATAAAAAGGAGAAGTAATGTTTGATCCTAACCTATGCGGACAGTTAGCAAGACAGCTAGTCCGGGTGACTTTCAGAATCCGTTAGCCTACACAATGAATGTTTCCTATAGCTGTTAGCATTAGCCACCAAACATTGCAAATTGTGAACGATCCAGATGTTTTCAGCTGTTGTCAACCCATCGACCACATTTAGGTGAGGTCAAAGTCCAGTTAGAAATCATTAATGAATGTTCAGACCTTTTGAGATTTTACTGTACTGTCAATACAAACTACCATAAAACAGTGGCCTCTGAGCTAAATGCTAACTCAAACTCAGCTCAGTTAAGTTTCTGCTTTTTGTAGGGTCGGATGCACATCCAATGGTCACTTAACACAGAAATGATTTAAATTCCATGAACAGGACAAAACATACCTCACCATTTTGTTACTCTGGGCACTCGGCTTCCTCATTCCTTTGTATGGTGATGGAATGTTGGGCCGTTGGCTAACAAATGTGTGCATTTGTAGGAACAGGCTCAGTTGGCTAAAGGCATTTCTGTGATTTCTTTGCTATGAAATACATACTTGGAGCATCAATAATCTCCATCTCTATCTTATTTGCGGTTCAGTTTCCTGTTCTCTGACCAGTTGGATAGTTACAAGTTAACTGAATTACTAATTGCCTAAATATACATAATAACTGATGGTAGTTTAGATTCTGGAGTTTAAATTTGTCTTCATTAAGGCAAGTCATGGCAGGTGAAAACATGGATTAGAGCGAAACCAACATCCAAAGAGCAAGTAACTTTTTTTTAATAAACCCGAGGTGGTGGATGGTAGTAGTCTCGCCAACCAGACTCCGCTTCTTTACAGAAGAGGGTCTGGCAACACTCCATTGCGCGCTTTCAAAGGAAGTGACGCAGCGATATGGAGCCTACCGACCAATCAGAGCAGCTCCCTGAACGGGCGTCACGTTGTTGCGCCTTTGTTTTGTAGTTTTTCAACACAAGCAACCACTTCACGTAATGCTCCGGTATGCTTGTATTCTTAAGTTTTTCTGACATAAACGACAGAAGTCATTTACTGAACTCCGTGTGGCAGGAGCGCCATTGTTAATGTCCGAATGACTACAACTTTCTTGCCGATGTTTCTGTCGTCACATCCGCTATGTTCTCATTGGCTGCTCTGCGCTTCGGTTGTCCCACATTAGTCCCGCCTCCAGCAGTAGCTTTTCTACGACAGGGTCGCCAGACTAGTCTCCTGTTTATTAATTGATAAACATCGGAGATTATTCTGGATGCCAGGCTAGGATGGTAGAGCGGGCTGTCTCATGAAGATTGGGGGTTCGAATCACCCCTCCTGCAGGTCAACACTGCTGTTGTGTCCTTGGGCAAGACACTTCAACCCACCTTGCCTCCAGCGCCTGCGCACACTGGTGTATGAAGGAGAGTGTGAATGGGTGAGTGGTTCCTTGCTGTAAAGAGTTTTGAGAACCTAATGTACGTGGAAAAACGCAATATAATTAAGATCATACCATCAATCGTTGACCTGTTCGATATATATTTGCAGTTTCCAATCTTCAGAACCTGTGGCTGTCAACACAATGCAAAAGTCATCTCACCCCTCCTCCTCTTAGCCCTGTGGCCTAAATTCTGTCCTTAATATCTTAGTGAAAGAAAGAGGGTCTTACTCATCATATATATATATATATATATATTTTTTTTTTTGCTGATGCCCTACTTTTTGGAACTAAACTGGGTGCCAACTCAGGACACTCTGCTAAATTGGGAGATGGCGTGTGGGGTGCGTCGTGCGGGGGCGACAGTGGCTTGAGGCGCAAGGTAGGGGCCGGTAATTGAAGCCGGAGTGTCATTCGTCAGATCAGAGCCAGTCAACAGCGCTGTGGTCCGGGGAAAGCGTGTGGCAGCTTGCGCTGCAATAAGACTCTGGCAGATCATTCTTTTCTTAAAGTCTATTTTGTCATTTTCTATTGCCCCCAGATGTCTTCAGAAAATAGCCTCCCATTACTGTCCGACAAAACAATCGCTCCGTCCAGCCGCCTCTTGGTGCTTTTCTGTCACGCATGTGTTGGTGTCGTGTGTGTGAATCTTGGATTTGATGTACAAATCTTAAATAGAGGGCACGGACCAATATTAGGATGGGGCGAAACTTTTGAAATATCCAAATAAAAAGTGATTTTCCTTGTGATAGTGTACACGAACGTTTAAAGGAATAGGCCACTGTTTTTACAGACTGAGATATGTTCTTACCTTGGCTTAGACGAGTTGATGCGTAACCGTCTGGTCTTTACGCGTGCGCTCAGTCACGCAAAAAGACCCGCGCAGTAACTTTACTTTACTGTGCGGACGTCGAAGTGCTCCTTTTTTTTTTCTTTTTTAATGTTTTTTTGTGCTCACGTCAGGAAGAAATATTTATGTTGCAAGTCATATGGTCTACACACATGTTTTTGCTTTTTTTTTTCCTTTTTCACCCGTTCCCTCCACCCTGTTCGCCTCCCACCCCCATGCCACACGTCTCAAAACACAGAAAACTGAAATTAAAACAACTATAACACAACAACACTATATAGACAGATTGAGAAATAATAATAATTAAAGCCGCAAGCGGCGTCGTGCGGCCCTCGCCCCTGGCATTCCCCCCCTTGCAACCGCCCCTGCTTGCTGTCGCCCCATGCGAGCCCCCCGATTGCTATGCTCCTTGTGAGCCCTTCTGATCGCTCTTGCCCCTGGCGACCTCCCCCTTGCGAATGCCCACATTCGCTGTCACCCAAACCTGCTTTAGCCTCTGTCTCACACCCAAACCACTCTCTTACGCCTGCTAACCCATCCCACTCTCGCCTGAGCCTTTGTCACACACCGGCCTCACTCTTGTCCCAAGTAGCTTTGGTGCCCACTGTTGCCTCAGCCTGAAGGCCCCCTGTCCTCAACCTGGGCTGCTGTTCCAGATATGAAGCTTGTAACACAAGTCTATGAGTAATGTAAGTCTATCAAAGACAACAAACGGATACAGGAGAATCAGAAAAAGACGTTGCAAACTTTTCATACTTGTTGTAGGAAGACACGTTTTACAGTAATGTGGAACGAACCAGAGGGGTGTTTAAATGGAACACCTCTCTGCAATGGGCTGCACGAGTGAAGAGGGGGAAGGGAATACACAATTGTGTCACATTACTTGGTTCTCATTGTGTACTTGTATCAGGCTCAAAAATATGTGAATCATGTGAAAAAACAAAGAATTGGAAAATTGTCATGGCAGTGTTTGAACTGGCAACCTCCTATACCAGAGACCAGCACACTATCACTGAGCTATAACGACATACTATCTTTGGCCTGATGTGGGCTACCTTTCTCTAGAATAACGCCCCAAAATTAGGTCCCAGCACCTGAGGAGAGGTCATTTTTGGTCAATTTTCCCCCTCCATTTTCTAGATTGTTTTGACATTGTCCCTGGTGTTGCCTCAATAGTTTCCCTACTATCCTGCCATGTCTTCAGTTATGCAAATTCTGTAAGCGTTGTTCCCACTTTTTTCATGAGGGTGGGACCATAGGTGCTGAATTATGTAATTTCCAGTAGGTGCCGAGAAAAAAAAAAAAAAAGATAAAAATAGTAAAGGTCAGAATTGATCCAGCAGCCTCATGGTTATGAACCCAATGCTCTACCTATGACACTATACAGGCACAGTCAAGAATCTAGCTGAACAAAGCCATGTCTTATGAAACTCCCCGTGCATTAGAAATGTTAGGACTAGCTACCTCCTTCACCTAAGACGACCTTTTACCACTGAGATATAAGTCCATACAAACATGGGCCTGATGAGGGCAAGGCTTCTCTAAATTTCAGGGCCGAAATTAGGGGACAGCACCCCACTGGAGGAGAGGGAACATTTCCCCATTTTTCATGAGGGTGGGACCATAGGCGGTAAATCATGTTCTTCCCAGAAAGGGCCAAAAAAAAGAAAGAAGGAAAAAAAAAAAAAAACTTATGAAGGTCAGAATTGATCCACGTGCCTGTTGGTTATAAACCCAATGCTCTGCCCATGACACTATACAGGCACAGACAATGTATTAGTAGAACAAAAAACATCTTATGAAACACACGCACGCATGGCTGAGACAATGTCTACAGTGGTCCATGTAAAATGAGAAAGCATAAGAAAAGTGTGAAGGCTGTGTTAGGACTAGCTCATTCACTGAAGACAACCTTGCTACTACTGAGATATAAGTCCATACAAACATGGGCCTGATGAGGGTGAGGGTTCTCTCAATTCTCAGGCCAAAATTAGGTGACAGCACCCCACTGGAGGAGAGGGATCATTTCCCATTTTTCATGAGGGTGGGACCAGAAAGTACCGAGTCCAAAAGAAAAAGAAAAAAAGGTGATGGCTGGTATCGATCCATCAACCTAACGTATAGGAACCCAGCACTCTACCAATGGAGCTTCACAAACTTAGCAAATATTGCAGCCAATTTAAGATTAATGTTATGAAAGACTGCACTTGTGTATTTGCAGAAAATGGAAATTACAGCTTAAGCATGAATATATGTCATTCTTTTTAATGAGGGTAAATTCCTCTAACTGCCCAAAGATTTGATGAGAGGGTGCACCAGCCCAGCAGCACCCTCCATATAAAGAATATTTCGTTGAGAGCGAAATAGTACGAGGAACACACAGAGGGACGGACAGGAAACGGGTAAACTAAACTTCCTGTCACTATAAACTTTAGAAAAAGTGGATTTTGGAGTCAAAAACATCAAAATTGAAGCATCTTTCTGTGACAGAGGGGTAGTATAAACATGTACGAGTCTAAAACTGTAGCCGTTGTGAATAAAGAAGGAAATTTGGAAAAATGACGAATTTCAGAGAAAACTCTTAGAGAGGCCACCATGCTGCCTGGCTAAGACCTCTGGCCATTTCCACGGAGGATGGGTGGGACCACTTAAAACCCACTTAAGGCCCAAAGGCGCGAGTGTGTGTCCAAGTTGGTGGAGGCTCTCCGTCACTGAATTATTTTTTTCAAATTTGCAGGTGGCGCTGTTGTGCCATTTTGCACGTCCCACATTGGACACTCACATTTTCGTCAATTTTTCACCAGACCGGATTTTTCGGTGATTTTTAATTGAGTTTTCGCGCACGTTCAGGGGGTGAAAATCCAGTTTTAAGAGTGGGAAAGAAGATTGAAAGAAAGAAAGAAAAATAATCGTTTTTTGCCCAAAAAACCTAAGCCGTTGCCGTTACCACCACATGCTGTACACCGTTGGAAAGCTCTGGCTAAGGCGCACAAAAAAGTTGTGGGTCATTTTTTTCTGGCGTGTACGTGGAGCGCGCGGTTGGCCGCTGAAGCCCCCGGGAAGGCTTTTCTGCAAAAGCAAAAACAATATAGGCGTTTTTCCATTGTAGCTGTTTTTACACATTAGGCATTTTCGGAAAGCTCTGGCCGAGTCCTATGCGTCTGTCGTGGTCGGTGGTCGCTGTCGTGTCCGTTGTGCACTCCGTACGCCATCGAAGCGCACCCTGGTGCCCCCCTGCGTTGCAGAAGCAATAGTCCCTATCGCCATGTATGGCGCTCGGGCCTAACAAGGGTTCCCGTTGCTCGAAATACCATATATTATACATTTTCGGAAAGCTCTGACCAAGGCGCATGCAACTGTCAGGGTCATTACTCTCTGGTACGTACCCAGTGAATGAGTGATGACATTAACATGCATTTTATAGGGGGCGCTGTTGGGTCCACTGCCACCAAACCTCATGTCATGTATGCGGGGGTGAAGGGGCAACATGTGTATGAGTTTTGGTAATAATCAGAGCTAGTTTGTGCGAACGGGGGCCATTATTGAGGTCTCAGAAATCGCCAAAATAAAGGTCAACTTTGGGGCTCCACTGGACGAAGACCGCAAAACATAGCAAAATTCCGTGGATAACTTTTGATCCCCAACATGTGTAGATGAGTTAGAAGCGATCAGAAGCTCATTCGGACAAACGCCCACGGAGGAGTTCGTTCAAATGCGACATCAGCGTGGAGGCAATTTGACTTTTCCACATTTTTCCACTCAAAATAGGGGACTTCCTGTTTGTCAGGGGGCCGGGTCATAATAATGTTTTTTGCTGGTCACGACCTGGACAATGTCTGTGCCCAAAGGCGCGAGTGTGTGTCCAAGTTGGTGGAGGCTCTCCGTCACTGAATTATTTTTTTCAAATTTGCAGGTGGCGCTGTTGTGCCATTTTGCACGTCCCACATTGGACACTCACATTTTCGTCAATTTTTCACCAGACCGGATTTTTCGGTGATTTTTAATTGAGTTTTCGCGCACGTTCAGGGGGTGAAAATCCAGTTTTAAGAGTGGGAAAGAAGATTGAAAGAAAGAAAGAAAAATAATCGTTTTTTGCCCAAAAAACCTAAGCCGTTGCCGTTACCACCACATGCTGTACACCGTTGGAAAGCTCTGGCTAAGGCGCACAAAAAAGTTGTGGGTCATTTTTTTCTGGCGTGTACGTGGAGCGCGCGGTTGGCCGCTGAAGCCCCCGGGAAGGCTTTTCTGCAAAAGCAAAAACAATATAGGCGTTTTTCCATTGTAGCTGTTTTTACACATTAGGCATTTTCGGAAAGCTCTGGCCGAGTCCTATGCGTCTGTCGTGGTCGGTGGTCGCTGTCGTGTCCGTTGTGCACTCCGTACGCCATCGAAGCGCACCCTGGTGCCCCCCTGCGTTGCAGAAGCAATAGTCCCTATCGCCATGTATGGCGCTCGGGCCTAATAAATTAATAAAAACATAAAAAGAATTAAAAAAAACATCAACAATAACAATGACAATAACATCTGAAAGGCCTAGTTTTCAAACGTGTATATGTAGATAAGTAAATTTACTGGGGTAAGTTTGGGAAACATTGGAAAAATGTAGGAAATAATGTGAAAATTTGGGGCAGATTGGGGTAAAAATTGGGGAATGTAACGTGAGAAAATGTGAAGATATGTAGGGGGAAAAAATAAATAAATATATATATTTTTTTTAAATCAGGGAAAAAGAAAATATGAAAAAATTGGTGGTACGTTTTTTTTTTTTTCCGAAGCGCTCGTCGAAGTGCTCCTAAGGTGTTATTGCGCCTTATGATATAGTACCCTTCTTTATTTGCCTAGAAAATGGACATGTTTAATTTTGTGTAACTATACTTGGATCGTGTAGCTACTCATATAACCATATTTAAATAGGAAAAACATGGAAGAGCTTGGTCGCTTCGAACCTCGGACCCCGTTTGGGTCCATAGAGGAGAGGAGGAGAGGCTAAATGCTAACAACATCTTTGGTGTTTTTGCGTGACTGAGCGCACGTGTTAAGACCAGACAGTTACGCATTAACTGTTCTACGTTCAGGTAAAAACATATCTCAGTGTGGAAAAACTGTGGCCTATTCCTTTAACTCTTCCATAATGGTATACCACGTAAAATAGTACAGGTGTCCAGAAAACACAGCAACTTCATTCTTTTATTACATACATTATGTCTTCTTCCATACATCCATTCATTTTCTTCCACTTGTCCGTTGCCGGGTCGTGGGGGCAGCTGTTGGAGCTGCCCAAGTCACACTGCACCAGCCCCTTATGGCTCCTCCTGCAGGTGGTGGGTCCACGGGAGGACGGTCTCACGATTAACCTGTTGGTCTCTCATAAGGGGCTTCTGAACCGCTCTTTGTCAGACCCGTCACCCAGGACCTGTTTGCCATGGGAGACCCTACCAGGGGCACAAAGCCCCCGACAACAGAGCCCCTAGGATCATTCGGGTGCTCAAACCCCTCCACCACGTCAAGGTGGTGGTTCCAGGAAGGGCATTATGTCTTCTTGATTACAAATTAGTTTTTCATGTTCTTTTTATACTAGACACTAGGTATAACAAAAAAAAAGCTTGTTCAAATACCTTAAGCGTTTCGACGGACAGGGAATTTCTCCAGAGATGAGGGCGCCTTTACCTTGGCGCACGTATGGGACACTCTTCTCCACTGATCACCACTCGGCGGAAGGCGTGGCCACACTGACAGGTTTATTGCTTATATGGCCACGCCTGGGAAGAACAACATCCAAGTAGAAATTCCCTGTCCGTCGAAACGCGTAAGGTATTTGAACAAGCTTTTTTTTGTTAAACCTCGTGTCTTTCAAAAAGAACCTAAAAAAACGAATACACCAACTTCCGTTTGTTTGTCTTATTTTTTAAAATATAAAACAAAACGTACCACTGTCAAAGTCTCCCACGAACAGGGAGAGCGTAAAGTCAAAACAGCCACTGTGAAAGCGCTGAAATCTCATTCCTATCTGAATCCCTCGTCTTTCTATTGTTGTGTCTGAAGACAATAATGAAAAGCGATGTAGGAGTCGGGTGATGCAGGTGAGACGTGAAAGGCAGAGGAGCTGGAAGGAAGTGATGAAAAGGGGAAAAAGATGGGAAAAATAAGCAGCGTAGTGTGAGTCTGGCGTTAAAACTATGATAATGGAGAAAACTAGCTAAACATCTCAGCATTCAAAAATCGATGTTTTCACCCACCCGTGTCTCACCTTCAGAGATGGATTTATCACTATGTTTGAACGCACATGAATCTACTGATATTCATGACTTATTAACCAAAACAAATTGCAGGAAACGGGAAAAGGGAGCGTTCGGGTGAGAACGAACGACCATCCACAGCGACTTGTGGGCCGATGGGTACAGTAGACAAAATCTAATGAGCCCGTAGTTGTTGACGCCGGCAGCTTGTCTTAATGCGAAGTGCTGCGGCATCATTTGTTCTAGCAGTCAGCTCTGCTAAATCTACAGTGGCAAAGGCCTTCCAGTGATTTTCATTTAAAGGGGACATATTCTGCTGAACTAATTTTTTTTTTTTTTTTTAGCTTTTTGCCTTGCTATAAGATTGCTCCCTCTTGAAAATCACACACACAAATTTTGTTTGTGTGTGCGAGTTGACGCCGAAATCAGACATCATGTTGATCTGATAATTTCAGCTTTAGAATCTCCTCTGTTATGAAGCAATCCTTACTAATTGTATGTATTTTTCAGCTTTTTTTCCTCTATCACTTCAGTTTGTGAGCTTTTTTTTTTCCTGGCTGCGATGACGGGAGCAGCGAACCGTTTCCTCCCCCGAGTTTGCTGTCAATCCAATCACAGACATTTTCATTTGTCTCACGTCTCTCAAACGACACAGAAATATTCCTGCATCATTCAGAGCAAACTCGGTAACATCTCTCACCTCTTCGTGCTCTGCCTGTCGGTTGGACGTCCGAGGCACATCAGGGATCGTGAGAAGTTTAAAGAGGGAGTATTCTGCTTTTTTCAATCACATAGCACCAGTCTATAGCACACTACAATGATGACGTAACCTTCTGTTGGTCTGTAAATGCAGTAAGTAAGGGATAATGTAGAGAACGCTGGTCATTATCGGGAAAATAAGCACGGTGCGCTTATTATACGGCCATTTGCCAACTGAACACGCACAACATAAACTTCATACACTTTTATGAAGGTCGAAAGGTTTATTTAATGACTTCCGCGACAAATAGTTCCCAAAAGTTTGCGCGTTGCTCGGCAATGTTTTGCTAGGCTAGAAGCAGCTAGGCTAGTAGCTAGCTAGCACAGTTGGAGAGGAGGAATGGTGGTGAATCTCTGGGTAAGTTGAAAATCAGACTCACGCTAACTTCACGAGCAATTCTCCCAACTTCTCTCGCAGTGACGGGGACAGAGATAGTGTCCGCTACAGATAGTGTCCGTTGATATGAAAGCACGAACTCCGTTGCCATTGGCAGCGGTCATTATTTTTCTCAGAGGTCCTTTATCAAAAAATAATGACCGGTAGAACGTTGGGAAATCCCATTCAAATCAACAGAGCGTTCTACTTACGTTGTGAAGAGCCGTATAATAAATTAGAATAACTGCCTTGTATAAAATTGCTCTCTCAAAATGGCTGTAGCAAATGTCTCGAAATAGGCCTCTGTCTCTTTAAGAACCTCTGACCCTTTCAGACACGCCCCCTCCACACGCTGTCTGTGGCATCAGTGGGGAGGGGGTTCTGCTGAGGAGCAGTGGTTGGTTACTCGGCTCGTGACGAAAGCTCGGAGGCGTCTCCAGGAGGTGGGGGCGTTCCTAGGAGGACTCAGGCAAAGCTATCCCTAAAATGGCTTCAGGCATGTTTTTAACGAGGGAATGACATGATAACATGATGTAAAGCTTGAAAAAGTCGATTTTGCATAATACCCCCCCTTTAAGACTGGCCAACGAACCTATTGTTTGTGCAAGTTAAATCATAAAATCTCACCAATGGGAAAGGGGTGTACGGAAAACGCTCCAAACGCAGCTTATTCGTCTTATTTCAAAAGTTCTAAAACAAAACTTAACATTGTCAAAGTCTCCCATGAATCGCTTCCAAAAGATGAAGTCAAAACAGCCGTTGCGATAGCGCTGAAGTCTTATTCCTGGCTGAATCCCTCCGCGACATTGCGTCTTTCTATTGTTTCGTATGAAGACAATAATGAAAAGCGGTGTAGGAGTCGGGGTGATGCATGCGGGACATGAAAGGCAGACGAGCTGGAAGGGAGCGACAGATAAAACGTTGAGGAATGAAAAATGCATTTGCCGCAATGTATTGTTGAATTCGCAATGTGTTTTCGAGAAAGCCGTTGCCAGAGCGTCCATGTTCGCTAATGGACAGAGGGGAGGACATCGGAGGAAGGAGATAGGAGGCAGTAAGGCAAAAGTGAGGTGTCTGTGTAGTCACTTGGAGACTTGAAAGTAAAAAACAGCAGAGGGGAGACCGGTGCGGGGAGTAATGCGAGTTTTCCTTTGAATGGTTGAATGGACAATATCGACTTTCACGTGAGCCTATAGCCTTTTAAGCTAAAGTTGGAATACCTAATGAGCCAGCACAGAAAAAGATCTACCTCAGTCTTTGTGCATGAAAGCTGTAGATTAAAGGTGCATTTTGAAACTTTTTATGCAGAAGAAAAGTTAATAGTGCGTATTTGACCTCAGTGACCCAGTGGCTGTATGAGGGGGCAGCTTGGCACCTTTATCTTCCACTCCGGTGGCCTCTGTGACACTCCTGGGCACTTCACGTTTCGATACGATACGCGATACATGGCTCACGATAACCTTACCATACTGCGATAATCGATATTGGCCTCTATTGACTGTGAAAGTTCATTAATATTCATCATATATTCACATTAACAGTATTATATTATCAGTCATAAACAGTATCGACATCAGACAGAATGAAAAGTATCGTTATCGTCCAGCAAAATACCACGATATATCTCAAAACCGATTATTATCACACCCATACTCCAGGATCCTTTTTTTTTTTTTTGGGGGGGGGGGGGGATAGAAAGTATGCGTAACCATGGAGACGGTTCAATCAGCAGTGAAAATCTACCAGAAATAATTGATTCTTTTTTTCCCCAAATAAAAAAGTTGTATAATGCTCCTTTAAACAACTGAAATTGGGTATCCAGTCAATCACTTTTTGGAATGAGGGGCAAAATATCTTCAGATGACTACTTTGTGAAAACATTTGCTGTCATAGATAGCGCCTTATAATAGTTTTAAAGCAGTACTAAGTAACTCATGCCCCTAGAGGCCATAAGCGTCACTGCAGGTGTCGTAGCATGTTGCGTTTTTTTTACTCATTAATTGTCTGTGAGAGTCAATACTACGCTGACAGAAAAGACAAAGGGAGAGAGGGATATTGTACATCCAATTACACAATGGAGATTTTTTTTTTTCACTCAAACTTGGCTGTAAATACTGTTTAAGTGGCGCTAGCCCGCAGTTAGCTTTGCCCGTTAGCCTGTTAGCTTCTTCTTGGTGATTCCATTAGTGTGTATTGGTGACTCCTATCCAGTGGCAGCGAAGGTCTAATTGTGGTTTTCTGGCCAGAGACACCGGGGGAGATGAAAGACCCTCCAATCATTCCATTAACACTTATTTTATGCCCAGAGGGACTACGGAAAGGATTTATTAAGCTTAACAAGTGACTTAGTACTGCTTTAATAACATTATTTTATGGTGCAATATTAAGCCATTAATATGAATGCTTTATCTATCCCTTTCACTTCACCTCCACCGCAGTAGCAGAATCATCATTGCTGTCATTCGTCATTGCTACCACTCTAATGCACTCAAGCACCTGCAAAAAAATGACTAACCATTCAGGGTTTGTTTTTCACTCCAGTCATTTCTTTCCTCTCTGCGGTGTCTATTGTGGGCAGGTCAGTGTACGTTTTTCTTGTGCCCATGTCAAGAATCACCAAAGAATAACCCGGTTTGTAGTGATTTCTGGATGACAGAGAGCTATGTCTCTATAGTGTCTATATTGATGTTGGTTTTCATAAAACAAACAGCCAACAACAAAACATCTGTAGTGGTCCATGTATTACCCATAGCTTTTACCAGCAAGTAAGGACACAGTTACGTTGGTTGACAAACATCACCATTGTTAACATTAATTCATTTGTAGAATGACTTAAAGGGGGGGTATTATGCAAAATCGACTTTTTCAAGCTTTACATCATGTTATTATGTCATTCCCTCATTAAAAACATGCCTGAAGTGTTGCCTTGGCACATTCACGTATTTTTGAGTAATCTGTAAAAACTCTGATGGCGGCCATTTTAGGGATAGGTTTGCCTGAGTCCTCCTAGGAACACCTCCACCTCCTGGAGACGCCTCCGAGCTTTCGTCACCAGCCAAGTAACCAACCACTGCTCCTCAGCAGAACCCCCTCCCCACTGATGCCACAGACAGCGTGTGGAGGGGGCGTGTCCGAAAGGGTCAGAGGTTCTTAAAGAGACAGAGGCCTATTTCAAGACATTCACTACAGCCATTTTGAGAGAGCAATTTTATACGAGGCAGTTATTCTAATTTACTGCATTTACAGACCAACAGAAGGTTTGGTCATCATTGTAGTGTGCTATAGACTGGTGCTATGTGATTGAAAAAAGCATAATACCCCCTCTTTAACACACAGTTTGCAGATGAAAACGCCCGTTACAAGACTGGTTAGCAAGGCAAATTACAAGCAGGTACAAGGCAGGACAGCAAGGCAGCCTGGGAACGGCCTCTAACAGACGCAAGAACCACTTCCTATGTTCGTTTGCACAGCACAGCGATGGACCATCGGGACCTTAATCTACAGCTGCTGTCGGCATGTGCTTGACATGCTCCTCTGGAATCGAAGCAATACTGCTCTTATTGCTCCATGTAGGACCAAAGGAGTGGAAATACAAGCGGTTAGAGAACAAACAGCACCCCCAGGGAACATGCTGAGAACAACCCTACTAAACTCTTCATTCATACAGCGACTCCTAAAAAGTTACAAAGACATCAATTGTTTATTTAGTGTAAGCTTCCCGTCGTAGGTAGAAGGTTGTCGGCAAAGGTTCTCGAAATCCTCTGTACTCTTAGTGTTGATGATGTTCAGCATCTCACCTCGAGAGGATTTGTCTGTGACCAACAATCCTTATTGCAGCAGTCTTGAATAATACAGCCTGCTGGTGAAATTCCATTAGTTGCTGACAAAGCCTCTTGAGCTGAGTGGCAAAATGGCCTCAGCACTGAATTACTGCTTGAAAACCTAAATTTGTATTTGAATCAGAAGTAATGAAAGCTTTTATTGCGCTAAAACCGGACAGGAAATGTACAAACCTTTTGAGGATGTTTTTTATTTATTTAATTTTTTAATGTCTTCTATTTGTTCTGCAAATCACGCTTATTACTTCCCCGCCCACACAAATTGAACGAGTGCCGAGACATTATACAAAGTTGCTTTCCATTACTTCAAGGCTCCACTTTGGTGACTCATGCCAAAAGCAATCCATTTCCTGCCTCTCTCGGAGTTAGCATGATATAATATTGATATTTCCCATGGTCCTTGGTTGTAATATCTCTAATGCAGTTAATTGGGCAATGCGTCTCGGGCCGTGCGCGTGTTTTTAAATAATGTCTAGACTGTAATTTCTCATCGGGGAAATCTTGATGGAGGCCAAAACAAAACACTCAGCTTGTTATTTGTGCCTTCAAGACGTAGCGATGCGCTAAGCGACAATCGGGCGCGAGCTAACTGCGTTAAAGGACTGCGACTGCACAGCTCATCTAATAAGAAAACACCTCCCACTATTTTCCAATTACAAAATGTCCACGACTTCGGCGTAATATCACAAATGCAGATCGGCGCGGACGATTCCAGGAGGCGGCGTGTTGCTTGCCCCGCGCTACGCTAGCTGCGGCGATTAAGTTAGCACCCGTTAATATGCGGCTAATGCTCGAAGCGTGTCAGATACTTATCCTGCTTAGATTTGGCAAATTGACTTAATTCCGAATGATAAATGTCAGGAAGAGGATCGTGGCCTCCCTCAGCTCCGAAAGCAGCAAATTGAAAGCGGAGCCGTCTGTGTTTATTTGTTAATTAATAGGATTAATTACGGCAGCGCGAGGAAGGGATGTGGAGGGAGCAGCTTGACTCTTGAAGTGCAGGGCATGTTTGAAATATGACCGTCAAGCCATGCATGTCACTCATTTTTCTCGTAAAAAGGAGTTGATGTAAATTAAGTGACATTGATTAATTATTACCCATTAAAAAACCTGAATATAAGCAGCACCAACTAAATTAAAAACATACAGACATACATGGGCCACACTGGTCTTCAATCCGCTGCTGTCCACACTGTTACAAACACAGTAGAAGCGCCATAAATGTTGTCTTTTGTTTATGTTGTTACGTTTTGGTTTGCAAGAGGATTATCCAATCAGGAAGCAGAATGAGCCCCACACTTCGTTGCCAGATTCTACGACTAAAACCTGTTTGAAAGTACTGTTTGTACTATTTGTTGTCAAATTGGAGCTAGTGCAGGCCTCCGGTAGTTAACCCCTTACCCCCCCCGCCTGAACCGAGTGCATTTTCTCCTTGTCGGCTTTACCCAAATCTAAAAACTTCTTGACTGGAGGCTACAGTCTATAGGTCAGAGTAACACCTCACTTCAAAGCTACAAAACACATTTAAACAGTCACTTTTTAAAGCACTTTTTCATCACATTTTTGTCCATTTTTGTGTTATATTTTCATCACTTTTTTTTCACATTTTCATCCTTGTTTTTGTCTCGTTTTTGTTGATTTGTCCTTTTCATGGAGCTTTTAGATTTGGGTAAAGCCAAACTGGAGAAAATGTGCTTGGTTCAGGTGGGGGTTAAGAGGTTAAAGAGCCATTTCTGAACTCTGAAGGTTCTTAGCTTTCAAATGAGGAGTGACATGTGCACATTTTGGTTGTGTGAGCATACACAGCTGAAAGGAACGGGCCACCGTTTTTCCATAATTTGATGTTCTTGCCTGAGCTTAGATGAGTTACCGTGATGCGTACCTGTCTGGTCTTCGTGCGTGCCCGTGGAAGAGCGTGGTAGCTTCCAATTTCACCACGGTTTGGAGCTATAGGAATACATTGGGAGAGTCCAAATGCTAGCAACATCTTTGGTCGTTTTGCGTAACTGAGAGCAGACAGGTACGCATCAACTCGTTTAAGCTCAGGTAAGAACATATCTCAGTATGTAAAAATGGTGGCGTGTTCCTTTAAAGGCTCATTTACGCTCCTATTACGTACGTAAATAGCCGTGTGTCCCAAGTGTAGTTACTGTCACTGCATTAATGCTCCCACACGTTTAGAATGTATGCATTATAGAGTTACCACCAGAGGGCGATGGAAAATTTACCCAAACAGGGGATGAAGAGCTTTGACTAAAACAGTGGCGCCATACGCAAGGTTTTTTCTGTATCCCACTTACTGAAGTATAGTCATGAAAATGAGGTAACACAGTAGCGATTTTGTTTACAAAGTGGTTCAGATCAGTTTTTTTTTTTTAGAAGTTTGGTTGTTTGTTCCGCTTCACCTCTTGAGCTGTGTGCAGTAGCTCATGCAGGCTACTGTTGAGTCGCTGTTAGAGAAAAAACAATGGGGTCCGAGAGGATAGATGAAAAATGGGCAGCAGTCTGGATGTCTTGTGCAGGAGGAGTTTATTTACCATCGGTGCAGGACCTGGAGACATGAACTCGAGACATTGCGCTAGTCCAACCATTCAAGTCTGTCTATGCTTCCACAGAAGTGGGATAAATACCTGTGACCTATACCTACCTATGACAGAGATAGTGTGACTGTATGATAAATAGCGATTTAATGTTATCCTATGACGCTATGGACAGAATCACGCCGGAGACAGACAGAAAGCTACATGCGTATCCAGATATCCTCAGATCATAAAGAGCCTTACAGTGCACAATGTGACTTATTTAGACAGATAACATTTGTTGTCAGTAATAATTATCATTTATCATTTTATTTTAGTGAATGAAGCAGCAAATAAATGAAGAAACGTTGGCCAGAAAGTGTCAAAGTTTCCATAGCAGTTTGACTCATTTACCATTGACGTAACAGGGTCGGCAGTTTTAAATAGTTTGCCTCTATCTATGTCACTTCCTGTCAGTGTCCAATAAGGAAGTGAAACTATAAACGTCACAAATAGGGTCAAACTAAAGAAAGCCGGGTAAAATGTAGAGCTAAATCTTAAATGTAATTGTGTCACCTATATTTTAGCAAAAACTTTTTCTAATGAGTCATGTGAACTTTAAGGAAACCCAATTTCAGATGTATTTGTCTCGACAGGTCTGAAATGCATGCGATTCTTGCGTTAGTTGAGCAGTTTCAGTTGCCCAAATGTTAATATTCTGGATTTTGAAAAAGTGCACTGGGAACTTGATTTCATGACTTAAAGGGATATTTCAGGATTTTTGACATAGGGCCTCATTTCCTAGTTATCCAGAGTGTTGATGATTTCTGGAGAGATTTTTTTTGTAATTCATGCAGTTCTTATAATTGAAGAGCTTAGAAGCGCTAGGCAGTCTGACCCGCTCCACGGTGCACCTGAGGCAAATCACTTATAACACCAGACTAACCATATAAATGTCTGTGTCGATAGAATATTTTTTGGAATATAACTGACCTTGTATCACATGAAGTACCGCATTTTGAGGGACTATTTTCTCGCAGATCACTCCGCCGCTGCGTCGCTTACAACCACGAAGCTGATGCTGCTCAAATATAAATGCAAAACAGTTATGATTCTATTAACACAGACATTTATATGGTTAGTCTGGTGTTATAAGTGATTTGCCTCAGGTGCACTGTGGAGCGGGTCAGACTGTTTTTAATGCAGGTTAGCTGATACCATAGACATGCACTAGCCTAGCGCCACTAAGCTCTTCAAATATAAGAACTGCATGAATTTAAGAAAAAGATATATCTCCAGAAATCAACAACACTCTGGATAACTAGGAAATGAGGCCCTATGTCAAAAATCCTGAAATATCCCTTTAAGTTGCTCACCTATTCATCATCTACCATGTTACGCATAGAAAATGTGCCGTCACAATGGGCACACTGACCTCTCCCTATTATTGACGTCTCTCTATTATTGACATCCGGTATATGCATTTTCATATACCGGATTTTCTGCATTTTCTGCAATGGATCAGTTACTGTATATGTATAATTCTTTTTTTTTTTTTTTTTTTTTTTTTTTTTTTTTTTTTTTTTTCTGTTTCATATATTTATTGGTATGCATACAACAACAAAAAAGTCAAAGCACTTGGATAACACTAACAAACATATTTGTATACAAATTTTTCACTTTTTTATATGTACAAAAACCAAACTAAAACAAACACAAAACAAAAAAAGGAATTAAGAGAATAAATAAATAATAATAATAAAAAATACAAATAAAAAATAAATAAAAAAAAATTAAAAAAAAGGGAAAAATAATATTAAAAAGTAAAATAAAATTAACCCACAAATAATTCCAATATAAATATAAACAATATATATTTAAGGTGCAACAAAAGTAAATACAATTGGTATGTAATTGCGAAAATAATAATTAAAAAAATTAAAGCGTATTCATTCATCATAATTTAATGAACTTACTATATATTGCGTAGGTATAACACTTTACCTTAAAACAAATAAATAAAAAATAAAAAATAAAATAATAGTAATAATACAATAAAATAAATAAAATAAACTAGAGTGTGTTGGAATTGGGCTTAGTTAGCCTGGAAAAATTGCATAAATGGTTGCCATTTATTGTGAAATTTTGCGAGATTACCTTGTTTGGAGTATCTTATTTTTTCCAATTTTAGAAAGGACATGATCTCAGTGATCCAAAGTGTGTTGGACGGGGCATTTGTTGCTTTCCAATTAAGGAGAAGATGGCGTCTCACTATCAAGGAAGTGAAAGCCAGGACCTCTAGCTGCACTAATGAAAAACGGGTGTAGTCTTGAGGAGTACCAAAAACAGCTAAATGAGGGGATATATCAATGGTCTTGAGGAGAACTTTAGACATGGTGTCAAAATAAGTTTGCCAGATATTCACTAGAGTTGGGCAGAAGAAAAACATATGTGCAAGATTGCAGGGTGAACCAGAACATCTGTCACAGACATCAATTATATTTGGAAAAATTTGTGATAGCCGGGTTTTTGAATAATGACATCTGAACACTACTTTAAATTGTATTAAGGTCAAGCGGGCGCAAATGGAGGTTTTGTGAATACGGCCCAAAACCGAGTCCCACCAATCAACATTAAAGGTTAGGCCCAACTCTTTCTCCCAGGCCTCCTTTATACCAATGGTTAAATGATCATCATAAGACTGGATAGTACCATAGACTTTTGAAATTAAAGATTTTTGTGAAAGATTCAATCGTAAAAGATCATCCCATGTCTGATCAGGGGGGAGTTGTGGGAAATTAGGAAATAAAACTTTTACACAGCTCCTAATTTGAAAGTACCTAAAAAGATGTGATGGTGGGAGATTGAACTCGCTAGCTAGCTCTGTAAAAGAACAAAAAACACCCTCTTTATAAAAATCCTTAAAACATTTCAGCCCCTTGTCATGCCATACAGTGAAAGTAGAGTCAGTTAATGCAGGTTTGAACGCTTGATTCCTCAACAATGGGCTTGATGAGGTGGGAATGAGAAATTTAAACTGCTTCCTAAATTGAAACCATATCTTTAATGTGGAAATGACCACTGGGTTACTAGTAAAGCCAGAGGGGTTGACTAAAGCTGCGCCAGCTAGTATCGCCAGTAAAGAGGACGAGGGACATGATTGTATTTCCAACTGACACCAAGGTATGTTGACCAATTTTAGCCAAAATATAGTTCTTGTTATGTTCGTAGCCCAATAATAAAATTTCAAATTTGGTAGAGAAAGGCCACCATCAAATTTGCAATTCTGAAGAACTTTTAGCCTAACTCTAGGTCTCTTACCATTCCACAGAAATTGAGTTATAATTGAGTCCATGCTTTTGAAAAAACCTTTAGATAAAAAAATAGGTAGGCACTGGAACAGAAACAAGAATTTGGGGAGGACATTCATTTTAACCACATTAATTCTACCAATCAGAGAGAGGGGGAGGGAACTCCATCTTTGGAAATCAGCTTTAATCTCAGTCAATAGGGGAGAGAAGTTCACAGAATAAAGAGATTTGTAGGACCTGGCCACATGAACCCCCAGATACTTAAATCCTGTAGGACTCAGTTTGAAAGGAATATCAGATTGAGAGAGCTGCATTGCTAGGGCATTAACCGGATAACATTCACTCTTCGAGACATTGATCTTATATCCCGAAAACAAACCGAATCTGCGAAAGAAAGAAAGAATAATGGGGCATGCCATTACAGGATTTGTGACATATAGTAACAAATCGTCAGCGTACAAAGAAAGTTTGAATTCGACACAAGAACGCATAATGCCATTAAAAATGGGGAAAGACCTCAGATAAATGGACAAAGGTTCTATCGCGAGAGCAAAAAGGAGGGGAGATAGAGGGCAGCCCTGCCTACAGCCACGATTTAAGGGAAAATAACTAGATTGAACGTTATTAGTTGTAACACTGACACAAGGTGATGTATAGAGAAGGTGCATCCATGATATAAAAACATTCCCAAATCCAAATTTCGTCATAACTGAAAACAGGTAACTCCATTCAACTCTGTCGAACGCCTTTTCTGCATCAACAGAGATTACAACCTCTGGAGTGGCTGCGGCTCCTTTCGAGTAGATAACATTTAATAATGTACGGACATTATAAAAAAGCTGCCGTCCCTTTATAAAGCCCGTCTGTTCCTGCGAAATAATTTTTGGAAGCACCCTCTCTAGACGACGTGCCAAAGCTTTAGCGAGAATCTTGGTATCGACATTCATTAAAGAGATAGGTCTATAAGAAGTACACAGTTCGGGATCCTTTTCCTTTTTCAGAAGAACGCTAATAGAGGCTTGTCTCAAAGTAAACGGAAGAGAACCATTCGACAGAGATTCGACATAAACGGCATGCAACAGAGGAATGAGTTGATTGTGAAATGCCTTAAAAAATTCGACCGGGAACCCATCTGGCCCAGGAGCCTTATTGTTTTGCATATTTTGTAGAGCCAATGTAAGTTCTTGGGTAGTCAAAGAGGAATCCAAATGATTAATTACATCTGTGCTCATATCTGGAAAGTCTAGGTCTTGCAAAAACACATCCATATCAGTGGAGTCCGATGGAGATTCAGAAGTATACAAAGATTTATAAAAAGATGAAAATACCGAATTGATAAGGGCAGGGTCCTCCACCAACCCACCCAGCTCATCTCTAACGCGAGGTATTAAACGTGAGGCTGCTTGACGACGCAATTGGTGAGCTAGTAATCTTCCAGATTTATCACCATATTCATAATATTTGGACCGAGAATGTAGAAGTAGCCGCTCTGCTTCACTAGTTGTGATCAGGTCCAACTCTGTTTTCAATACCACACGCCTCCTTAACAAATCTGGAGACGGGGAGGTAGCAAGCTGCTGGTCCACAGATTCCAGATCGGACGATAATTTTTGAATAGTTGAAATTCTTAATTTCTTCGCATGAGCAGAATAGGAAATAATCTGACCCCGTAAATAGGCCTTTAAAGATTCCCACAGGAGCCCATATGTAATGGGTTCCGATTCAGATTGGTTTAGAGATACAAAATCCTCAATTGTACTTATAATAAATTTGTGAAATTTGTCATCAGACAAAAGAGATGTGTTAAATCTCCAGTGGGTTGGGTAACGAGGTTCAGATGAGATCTGAATGTCCAAGGTTAAAGGCGAGTGGTCCGAAATAATAATAGGATGATAACAAGTGTCTGTCACTTTGGGCATCAGTCTAGCATCAATAAAAAAATAATCAATACGGGAGAATGTATAGTGTACATGTGAATAAAAGGAGTATTGTCTGCCATTCGGATTACGAACTCTCCAGGGGTCAATGTAGCCATTGTTGGACATAAAACTACAAAGAGTTTTAGCCATTTGTGACTGATTCAAACTAGCTCTTGAACGGTCTAGCTGAGAATTAACTACACAATTCATGTCCCCACCAAATATAAAAAACACATCATTTAATGATGGCAAATTCTTAAACAAATTATTTAAAAAACTAGGGTTATCAAAATTTGGTGCATATACATTGACAAGTAGAACTGGAACCTGGTGTATAGTCCCTAAAATAATCAAATACCTGCCGTCCCTATCCGAAATAATTTTAGTCTGTGTGAATGGAACTGATTTACTAATCAAAATGGCAACCCCTCTGGCCTTAGAATTGAAGTTAGAGTGAAATACCTCCGAAACCCAGGGACACCTCAACCGTGTCTGGTCGTTATTTCGCATGTGGGTCTCCTGCAAAAAAACTACATCAGGCTTTAAACGTTTCAAATGAGAGAACACCTTTGAGCGTTTGACAGCACTCCCCAAACCCTTGATATTCCAACTAGCAAATCTCACATTTGAAGCTTTAATACTGGCCATGTTCAGTTTATATCAAAACAGAAACTGCAACCACATTTTGATTTCCAACACCCAAAAAAAATAAAAGAAATAAAAGAAAAGAAAGGAAAAAAAAGAAAAGAAAAAAGGGTAAAAGTAGTAAAAAAAAAACACACAAAAACAGCCACCCCCACCCCCCGCACCTACCACTACCCCATCCCCAAACGATAGGATACCGGTGCAGACTCCACTGGGAGTCGATAACAGAACAACTAAGCTCCATGTATTAGACCTGACAGTCGTCTTAATACTTCTTCATACTCAACAGGAGCTCCTGCACAACAAAAATACATTGTATAACTTAAATCACAGGGTGTACTTCCAACAAAAACAGTGCAACTTGTGTGAACCTGAGAAAGATATTTGCTTGTCCAAATAATAAAATATTTGTGCCACCACAACTTATGGCTTTAAATCAAATTTACATTAATGCGTCATCCATAATACAACGTTAAAAGTCATTTTGTAGGTAGGTGGCACTTAAAATCAGCATTATCTATTTAAGAGTTTTGACATAAACAGCAGCCTCTCCAGGGGATGTGAAATCCTTTGAAACCCCGCCGCTCGTTGTGATCCGGAGGAGAGCAGGGTGTATCAGACCATACCGTATACCTGGAATGTCCCTGAGTTGTCGCCTGACATCGTTGAAGGCCGTGCGTGCTTTCGCCGTCCGGGCTGTATAGTCCGGAAATATGGAGATTGTAGAATCCCCAATCTTGATCCGTTGCTGAACTCTGGCACGTTGTAGGATGTCTGCACAGTCTGCATAATAATGTAAACGTGCTATTATGGGACGTGGTCGTTCTCCGGGTCTGGGCCTGGGGTTCGAAGATCGATGAGCACGGTCAATAAGAGGTGCTTTATCCAAGTTAAGCGCTTCCTTAAGCAGAGCTGAGGTAGATGCCGCGGTAATCGCGTCTTTTTGCTCAGGTAGTCCGATTATCCGGATGTTATTGCGGCGAGACCTACTTTCCAGATCGTCACATTTGTTTTCAAGAGCAACAACTTTAGTAGAAAGGCTCTCCACTTTACTCTTGAGGTACACCACATCGTCCGTGTAGGTTGACAGCGATTCCTCCATCTCAGTCACAGTCCCCCTGAGCTCACCCACGTCAGACTTTGTAGCGGCTAGGCTAGCCGTCAGCTCCGTCTTCACACTCTGCAATTCTGACTTTATTTGGGATAGGTTTTCGGTCATGGCCATCTGTAGTTCAGACTTGAAAATGCCTACCATCTCTTCTCGGAGAGCGGCCAGAAGTTCGGCTTTAAAGTCCGCAGACGACATACTCGATGCGAAGGCGGCGCTAGCGGTGTCAACGCCAGCTTCGTCACGTTGGGTCGGGGATGTAGGCCCTGGAGTAGGCCGCACTCTCGATGTCGTCTGGTTGTCCGTATTTCTAAGCTTTGGAGGCATTTTGGCACTTAAAGCAATGAAGAAAGGTCTATAAAATCAAAACCTGTACACACTACGTCGGTAAAAAACACCCTGATAGTCTTTGTAAGAAGTTTCAGCAGGAGCTCCCGGAGGCACGTCTTTACGCCATTGGTCACTAACAGGAACCCCTTATATGTATAATTCTGTTGGACATTATAGATCCCTTTATAAGAGATGCGGTGTAACTGAATATTCACCTCAGTGTCCTCAGATGCTTGCTCATATACACTGTGACTGTGGTTGTATTGATCCGTTGTGGACGCGCTGTTACTGCCCTGTGGGTGTAGTTGAACCAAGCACAAACGGGATTGACTTGTTTACATTAGCCTGAACACGTGCGTATCCTATACTGTACACATACCGCTTCTGGAGCGCCTGATTTGCCCTATTCCCACTCGTAATTTCCATTGTTCTTACTCTATATAGCTCGCATTAACTTTTTGTCACATCCTTATTATGATTTAATGACTAGAATCCCAAAAGTCTAATGAAAAGCCCAAACCATTTCACTTGAGGCGCAGAGATATTTTATTAGGTAAAGGTTGGGTTTGTGGGGACACATTATTCATGTGAAAAATATATTATTCCATTTCTAATCATGTAGAACATATTCACTGCACATCGTCTAATTAAATCGCAGCGGCTCATGTAACAATCCCAGGCGAGCCGCTATTTTTTCAGAATATCTCATGAAGATTTTAATCACTTTCACTTTGAAGTGCGTACGGAATTTTCTTCTTTTTTTTTTTTTTTCTCCCCCGATTTTGATTTTGTTCTCAGTCGAGTCTTGCCAAGTCATGATTAGATGAAGGCAGTCGAAATGACTCCAGTCTCTCCGTGTGGCTGTTTTAACAACTTGACTTTTTCCTGACTCGTGAAGGACACACGCGACTAGACCACAGTCGCAGCAATTTGAATCTTCAATGAGGGTTCTTGAATCATGTTTACATTTGAAAGCCAGTTAGAGAAGCGCCATTTCATGTAGAGGTCTACACAGTACACTACAGGGTTATCAGGTTTATTCGGCAATAAAACCAGGAGACAGGAGGTTTGTTTGTGTGTTTATGGCTGTGTGTTTATTATCCGTTATTAATATTAAAGAGCCGTTCAAGAAAACTTCAGGGGGGAGGTTTGTTACGTTAATATGACGCAAACCATAACACTCATCCAAAATGTGCAAAAACATCATTTTGTGCCACAATGAATGAAAAAATGCCATTAACACATGCCAAAAACTGCAAAAAATTGTTTTTGCAATTTCTTTTTTTTAATTGCCAAACTAGACACTCTAATCCACCTTATGCAATTTCTCCATCTGTGAGATCAATAAAGTACCATCTTATCTTATCTTATGTGTGATTTTGGTAGCTCTGTGATGGACAGACGTAGAAAAAGGAAACACATTTTCATTTCATATACAGTGGGGAAAAAAGTATTTGGCCAAAATCCAATAGAATGTCTATGTGAAACTGACCAAATACTTTTTCCCCCCACTGTATATCTCTCTGGAGCGCGTTTGACAAAGCAGAGCGGCTTCCCGTGGAAAGATCAAAACAGTTGAGATTTTAACTCTGAATTTTTAAATGGTTAAAATTGATCCAAGGACGGCTGAGAAACATCCTGTTAAAGTCTTCAATCCGAGAACCAGGCTGTTTAAATGCACACGCGATAATGAGCGAAAGCGATCAATAACACACAGTGCTTCTAAACATGTAAACAATGTAGTCCTTGAAATTGACTTGATACATTTGCCTCTGTCCATAACAGTGTCTGTCCAGACAGGAGAGGATGTAATCAGAAAGGAGAGTGTTTCATAAAACACTAATTATCCTCGATCAAAATTATCCTCTGTTTAGCTTAGATTTCTTAGGAACTGAGGCACGTAGAATTAAAGCATAGCATGTGTCCACAGCTATAGAATACGCTGTGGTGCTATAAATATCATGAAAAATGGTCTGGATTGTTGGCACCCCACAGCTAAATCCTAAAAACAGAGCGGCACTCAAGGTGTTAATGCATGTCATTAAGTGTATAAAATTTGATTCCAACAGACGTTAAATCTAAATTTAATATGAATGTTTTCCGTTGTGTCCGATTTTAATTTAAATATCCCATTATACATCATTGCTCTGTTTACTGGTGTAGATAGGAGTGTTTAGAAATGATAAAAGCGTAGGTATTCCTTTTGCATTTGTGCCACAAATAGCATAAATTCTGCTTCTGCAGCTGCCTGTGTAAAACCATGAAGAAGCTTTCCCTTGTGTTGCTGTCCGGTGTCTATTTTGTGTCCTATTATCCCTGTGCATGCACCTTCTCTGCTATAGCAATAACCCATTAAACTTTGTGCGCCTCTTTGCAGCGTCAGGGTGACTTTAGCCCGGGCTCATGCCCTGATTACGCGCCCTTCAGCCACTCTCCACGCTCCACTTCGGGATGTCGCCTCTAACTTTGCGAACATCACGTACGCGATTCGAACTGGCTCACGCATGGGAGACACAAAAAAAAATAAAGTTACACGGACAGTAAAGTTTTGTGCTGCCCGCTCCCTTCTTTCTAAAAGCTAGAAAGCGCCTTGAGGCAGAGGCAACAAAACATGTTTTCGGTGATAGCATCTGCGCATGTGTTTGTTTGGGATAGCCTTGGTAAACTGCAGCTGTGCTAACTCCATTTTTTTTCTGTGTGTGTTTGCAAGATTTCCACTCGGTTACATCTAGTTTCGGAGGAGAGTTTACTTTCTTTTGTTCTTGTTCACGCTCACGAACTTCGCAGCATTGTGCATCTCCATAAAGGGCCCCATAAATCATTGCAGGTGCCCGTAAAAATGCCCGAAGGTAATTAATTACTCTTTCAGTTAGAGATGAGGAGGGGACATTGATCTCGCAGCTTTCTCTGTGCCGCTTTCCTATTCTCTCAAACTTTTTTGTGCCTCCAAACGTCTCGATCGGTATCTCCTGCAGTACAGCCACGGCGTTGGAGTTGTTGCTTTCCTTTTGGGTGGGAAAGATAACCGTGTTGCTCTGTGACATTTAAAGTTTCTCGCATATGCCGTAGGAGGAGCGATATGCCGGCTCACACACGTTTTCCTAAAGGTTTGCAGCTTGGCGGACAGTTCGTATCTTGTCATGTGCCACTTCCGAACAAGACGTTTTAAGCTTTTCAGCAAAGAAAGTGCTTGGGCTGCATGTTGTTGTGGTCTGAACACTTTAGAAAAATGTTGATATTGATCCATCTGTTATTCTTCGCACCAAATGAGTGAGGTTTCAGGAGTCGATTCTGCCCTACATCAGATATGAAAGTAGTAGCAAGGCACGCCTCATGTCTTTGTACAGATGGTGACATGACCAATCATAGCAAATATGTACAATTACAAACATGGAAGCAATGGATGATGTCTCATAATGTGTAATCAATGATCAAAACCATTCTTGGCATGATGAAGAAGAATTATAGCGTGCAAGTGTATCATGATACTTTTTATCTGGAAAAAGAAGTTGATATCAATGTGTACTCTAGGATCAGTTGTTTTTAGTTTTTTTGGTAGGTTTTCTCTGCTGATGGTACCATCTCCATGGTTACGCATACATTCTAATCAGAAAACCAACCAGGAACTCTTAAAAACAGGACCGCTGGAGCATCATAGAGGCCACTATGATGGAAAGTACAGGCATGAAGATAAGCACCATACAGCCTCTGGGTCACTACGCACTAATATCAACTTTTGTTTCCCTGTATAAAAGTGTTACACATTGTAAAATTCCGGAATACATACGTCGCACCAACACTAAGACATATAAGCCGCAGCTGTCCACGCTGTTCCAAGCTCATTTGAAGTGCCATCAGCCTCTGGAAATACCGGACTTCTCTCTTCGTGCAAGGTCAAATATTTCTTATATACGTGTGTTAAGAACTTAAAAGTTTATAGTGTACAACCAAAGCGCTCCTCCTGGGGAGTGTGGCTGTGTTTAGAGCCACCCTCCTCGGTCGACTGTGAACACGGTCCTGGCCGCAAATGTTTTGATGATTTGCACATCATCTCCCTAATTGGTCAGATTTGTACTAACGCCTGAAAGACACCTTTTTTAAAACTCCCAATAACTACTCACGTAACCATATTTAAATAGGGAAAACGTGGAAGAGCTTGGTCGCTTCTAACTTCACTCCCGTTTGAGTCCATAGAGGAGAGAAGGAGAGTCGAAGTGCTGGTCTTTTTGCGTGACTGACCGTACGCACAAAGACCAGACAGTTACGCATCGTCTTAACCCAGGCAAGAACATATCTCAGTATGGGAAAATGGTGGCCTTTTTCTTTATGGTTAGGGCTGAGGTACGGTTAGAGTTAGTTTGTAAAACTCCACTATCCTTAGGGTTAGGATTAGGGTCAGGAAACAGTTAATTTGGATTAGTTTAAGCATTAAGAGTTGTTTTTATTGAGGTGACATCATGGTTGGAGCTCCACTTATCATTGGCTGCCATTGTCGGCAACTGGCCAATTAGGAGTGACAGGCCTTTCCCATCTTGTGCACAAAAATGTGGTGTCCTGGCCCCCGGGAGTTCCCTGTTGTTTGAAGCTGCTCTGACCTGTGTCGGTGGTGAATCGCTCGAGGCTGGCTTTTGATGAATTTAACCTGAGTTCACTTAATATTTCAGCGGTGAGAAAATTAAAGGCATTTATTTTGCACCCGAAGCCACAGATGCTGTCTGAGTCTTTGTGCAGATGAGAGGGGTACGACCAAAAGGAACCTCATGAGAGTTGTTTGGATTCGGAGCTGCGTTTTTCTCACGTCAGAGTTCTTGCATTAGAAATAGTGTTTTTGGACCCGCTCATATTAAACATGGGTGTATTGTTATTGAAACTTGGCACAATATTCCGTTTGACCATAAAAATGGGGAAAAAGTAGCGGCTAATAGTGCGGAAATAACGATAATTCAACAAAATACTTACAAGATATGTACAAAGCGCAACAATAAAACTGCAATTATGCAAAAATACCATGGGGAATGACACAAACTGCACTGCAGCTTCACCTTAAAAGTACAGAACCGCTGACACTGTAGTGCTGCCAGTTTTGATACAGTCACAGAAAAGGGAGTGTAATGTAAAAATCCAACAAACCTCCCTTGCACACAGACAATTATTGAGATTGACCAAAACTGAGATTGGGATTTTGATTCATTTTCGATTTGTGCAGACCTACTTTACACTTCAATTTGTTTTGTCATTTGTTTCATTTTCCGATCAACTTTTAAAACTCTTTGTATTGTTGCAGCTAATCGATAGAGATTCACCAACAGAAAAGAAACCCGTATGTTTATTTTTTTCAGCATCAGAAAATACAGTAAAATTGGAAAACTTCGGAGCAAATCCTAAACAGCTACAATGAGCCCAATTCACGTGCTACTTTTTTTTCTTTTTTTTTTTTAATTGGCCCTTACCTCAGTTCTTGTGATTGCCCTTGCCTGTAGTGATAAACACACACATTTGGGTTAGCTCGAGGCTAATTGCGAGCACCGGGCTAATTACCTGTTGCCGTGCTTGTACAGCTCATATGTTTTCGGTGAAGGCGTCTCGCGAGCGCCTGTGTGGGGGGTGCAGGTGTACGGCTCCGCAAAGCCTCACATTTGATTAAAATATTCAGCTTGATTGCGGCATACCGGAGGGAGACTGCGGTGTTAATTGGCTGCGCGCCGGCGAGTTTGTGTGCGCGTGCCGCGGCGTGGTAAATGTTGGCACACGGAGAGTCGCGGCGCTTAAATAACACAATCAGAGAGCGACCGCTGTGGCTGAGGCTGCCTGGGCGCTGCTGCAGATGGGAAGCCAGATTGAATGGGAGAAACAAGCGGCCAGGATCGCACACGAAAGAACCCCGAACATGCAACACCGGCCCCACAAAAGCACAATAAATCAAATTAAATAAGGGCACTGACCAGCATCTAGTAAGTAAGGTACTGCTTTTTCATCATACCTTTTCAGGCCATCTCTCAGTCATGTGATACCTTTGCTTTATTGATTGACTGCGGAATTCTTCCGCAGTCAATTATTGGTTTTCATGTTCTTTATTATTCTTCCTCTTCCATCTTTTTCCCGATTTTCTCCAGCTCTCAGCACTTTCATGCTTTGTGCAATTTATGCAAGTTATGCATCAAAATGTTCCACATGTTGAGGAGAAGGGTGCTATTACTTTTGGGACTTCTGCAACTTACGTTTTTTCCGCAATCGGCCGAAATGTCGGAGATTTTTCCCATTGACTTATAATGGGGCTTCCGCAAATCCATGCTTTTCTGCATTTTTTTCTGCATTTTCTGCAATTTCTGCACTTTGTGCATGTTCAGCTTCTGCAACTTGTGAGAATAAATTGGCCTTCTGCAGTTTTCCAGTTTTTTTATACGGGAGTTTGAAATTTTTGCATTAGTGTGTATGGGGGAATCCAGCCAATGGGGAGACTCCAGGCCTTTCAGCCATTTGTGCAGCTTCTGCCAATCAAGCACTGAGGCCATTTCAACAGTTTGACCAGTTTATGGAATATAAAAGTTTCTGCAATATTAATAATTTATGCAAAGTAACCACTTTATGGGATTTAACCAGTTAATGCATTTTAAAGCGTTTATGCAACTTAAGAGTTTATGCAATTTAGGATTTATGCATTTATGCAATTTACATAATTTATGCAAATTAACCCATTCATGCATTTTACCACTTTATGCAGTATAACAGTTTATGCAACATGACATTTTATGCATTTTACCAGTTTATGCAAATTTGGTTATGCAATTTGAAGAGTTTATGCAATTTCTGCATTCGCTTCCCGCATTTCCGCTGTCAATCGCAATGGCGCAGCCATTGCATTTCTAGTTTCATTTGGAAGTGTTTACCGCGTGTCGAGAGCCACAGACGTTCAACTGGGTTTCTTAGTAAAGGCTTATTTAGGCTTAACAAGTGTCATCCACCCATCCATCCATCTTCTTCCACTTTTCCGTTTCTGGGTCGTGGGGGCAGCTGTTGGAGGTGCCATCACATTGCACCAGCCCCTCATGGCTCCTCTTGCAGGTGGTGGGTCCACAGAGGGACGGCCTCACGATTAACCGGGCCTGTTGGTTTCTCATAAGGGGCTTCTGAACCGCTCTTTGTCTGACCCGTCACCTAGGACCTGTTTGCCATGGGAGACCCTACCAGGGACAAGAAGCCCCCGACAACAGAGCTCCCAGGATCATTCGGGTGCTCAAACCCCTCCACCATGTTAAGGTGGCGGTTCCAGGAGGGGTTAACAAGTGTCATGTATTTATTAATGTAAGTTATTCACCTTATTTTGCTCATAATGGGAGAATGTGAAAGTTAAGTTATACCTTATTAATCCCCTTAGGGAAATTTGCTCTCTGCATTTTCCCAACCTTAATGCCGCTCGGTCGACCTGTGGAGCAGTAGGCAGGAGCATTGGGCAACTGCAGTGGGAAGGTGCCTGAGGACCCAACTCCGGATGTGGAGTCAGGCTAATGGTCAGAAAGACCAGGATGGAGGATGTTTTTAGTGGTAAGGGAAAACATGCAAACTCCACACAGAAAGACTCTGTTCGGCCCGGGACCTTCTAGCTGTGAAGCACAAGCACTAACTGCTGTGCCACCGTGCTTTACATAGTCAGGACCAGTGGTTTCGCTCGGGATAATTTCTCTCCTTCATTTTGAAGGACAGGGTTGAAAAAAATCCGTCATGAGCAATTTTCATCCTTCATGAATTAATCTCTCATAAGCGTTTTTTTTTTATTTTTTATAAATGTTTATATATAAATATATTTAAGCTGAATGTTATTTATGTTAGTAAAAATGTGAGATTGCAAGATAAATGGAGCTAAACTAAACCAGATCTGAACAGTCATGGTACATTTTGCAGCAGAAATGTGTATAAACTCGTGCGTTAAAGTCTCAGAGGAGACGACTTTCAGAGCGTCACCTGCTCATCAATATCAAGGCTCAGATTACGCTCATACAAATGTAAAGTGGAGCTTATTATTTGCATTTTTTTCAATTTTAACGGAATGTAAGAAACAGTGGGTGAACGGGACAATGTTTTTCTTCCCCGTGTTGTTGTTAGGAAAGTTAGCTAGCAAGGCAGTGATACAACTTGTAAGAGCTCATCCAAGACAAGACGCGGTGTGAAACTTTAGAGAGCCCCACTCGCTGTGAAAAACAGCAGAGCTGCTTCTTTATTTTCGTTACGGCTTGATTTTCAAACCTTCAAAATGACGGACGGCCTTTGAAATTTTCCGTCAAAGTAAAAAATATTCCGTAAATGACGGAGAATTTTCGGTTAATGTAACCTCCGGTCAGGACTCAGTTTTTTCTTCCATTCTTGGTTTGTTGATGAACTCTCGCGTTATCTTTAGCTGACTACCGGTCAAATGAAACAGCATGATTACTGAAAGTCTCCATTGCAGATAATAATAATAATAATGCAATGGTTTTATACAGCACTTTTCTGGACACTCAAAGACTCTTTACCTTGCATTATTGATTCACTCCAGAAGACTGACGGAAGTGAGGCAACCAGTCTGCGCCATCGGCCCCTCCAACCACCCCACACCACAGACACCAAACGGTCTCCCATTCAAGTACCAACCAGGCCCTTCCCTGCTTAGCTTCCTAGGTCTGACGGGATTGATCAGAGCAAAGGTGGTATGGCCACAACGGCAACTCACGTGACGCCGATCTTAGCCAATCAACACACACGACTGATACAATGTGGTTTGGTTGTGTCCATTGCGTCCCATTACCAGCATCAGGCATGGCGGTCGCCAATGTGATGCCACATATGTTTTAACCAGTTGATTTCATGTTGGAACCGCCACCTTAACGTGTGGAGCTATGGAGCTCTGTTGTCGGGGCTTCGTGCCCCTGGTAGGGTCTCCCAGGGCAAACTGGTCCTAGGTGACGGGTCAGACAAAGGGTGGTTCAGAAGCCCCTTATGAGAGACCAACAGGCCCGGTTAAAATTGTAAGGCCGTCCTTCCGTGGACCCACCACCTGCAGGAGGAGCCATAAGGGGCAGGTGCAATGTGATCTGGGCAGCTCCGACAGCTGCCCCCACGACCCGGCAACGGACAAGTGGAAGAAAATGGATGGATGGATGGATGGATGGATGGATGGATGGATTTCATGTTGTTGCAGTGTCAGTATAAATACATACATAAAACACATTCATTTAGCTGATCTTTGAGGGGTTGGAAGACTTCTACGGCTTGGCTTGAGAAATGAAGCTTTCAGTGTCGGAAAACATAATCAGCAAATAAAGGCTGCTAGAGCTGTATATCATTGGTCACACATTAATGTGTTATGTGTAATTATTAATGTGTCACTTTCATAATAAAGTAGCGCGCTAGTTAATAAAGTAAATAAACCTACATAAGCCTCAGTCCAGAGTCCTGTAAACTGACGGCTTACACAAGTCTGTTATGTTTTGGTACTTGTAAAAGTAGCATTTGTAGTTCTAAAACATTGTGCAGTGCTCTTTCTGAACTACTCCATGCATGCTACACTGCTCCATATCTACCTTTTTTTTTTTTTTACCCAGTTCCATTAGCTGTT